>NC_050191.1:25748012-25903012 GCF_008315115.2 Sander lucioperca | reverse complement strand
TACAATTAAATATTTAATAAAGAAAATTCTCTATTTTAATTCTCAAGACCCTGAGGTCCTCCATAGTTGACCTGAGTCAAGGATCAAATTCAGCTGTTTAAAAAAAACATTAGACAATACAGAAAAATGAGTCAACTCTTTCACAAAGTTGAGTATGCAGCGCAATGCCAGACTCCGTCCATAAATCTCTCCTTTTAGTGTTATCAGGCGCACCAGTAAGAATTACCACCAGAAGAAAATCAGATTTATATTTTACAAAGTCAAAGTTTCCACTCTTTCATTTGGCTAACATCAAATTCACCACGCCGTGCAGATTTAAAAGATATTGACACTTTTAGAAGTTTTCCCTGATGTCATCTTACGTGAGGTTTAAGCATTAACACTGTTACAAATTCAAAGAAATGTGGACTTCACATGAAACAGCTGTTACTAAATTCAGCAAAAACTTAAAAAAATACAAATAAGTTATTAAACAACATCCCGTGAAACATTGATTGCTAAAAGTCTGGACTACTTCTTAAATGGTTCGTTTTTTCAGTGGAGTCTGGTTCAGAATCTGAACTTACCTTCAGTTATTTGACGAAATTTAAAATGTCAAAACATTAATCTCTCTCTCTGATGTCTCACTCCGCTGATTGAAGGATCGATTGTGCGCAAGGAAACTGCAGCTGCACGAGGACTGGGTGGTGTCTCTCTCTCTCTCTCTCTCTCTCTCTCTCTCTCTCTCTGTCTGTCTGTCTGTCTGTCTGTCTGTCTGTCTCTCTCTCTCTTTCTCTCTCTCTGTCTGTCTGTCTGTCTCTCTCTCTCTCTCTCTCTCTCTCTCTCTCTCTCTGTGTGTGTGTGTGTGTGTGTGTGTGTGCGTGCGTGCGTGCGTGTGTGTAATTTAAAGAGTGTGTTCAGAGAAAACAAAAGTAAAAGTCCCTTTCCATAAAGAACCAGTTGGTTCAGTGTTGTCGTGCGACAGCATCACCTGATGTTTCCTCATATCAATCATATCAAGTTTAATTGTGTTGAAACAAATTCCACAATTATTCTCCCACTCTTCTCAGACTTCGGCTGCTGCCACTCAGCAATTAGGTGACTTTTCTAAGCATCAAAACACAAAACGACACTTGATTAAGTGTCTGTAAGAAGAAGCAGGCACAGAGCCAGAAGTATAAGGAAACAGAATTTCAGACCTATCAGCAGATGAATGTGAAACAGTCTATTTGGGAAGACATGTCCCAGGACCTCTCTACATAGTTGGAGATCTCAATGTTAAAGTTAAAGTTACACCCTTCTGTCAGACAAAGCAGGTGGAAAACTGAATGTGACTTTGCAGCTTCTCTCGCTCCCATTGGACAGAGATCAAATGCTTAGAAAAGTCACCTAACTGCTGAGTGGCAGCAGCTGGAGTCTGAGAATAGTGGGAGAATAACTGTGGAATTTGTTTTAACACGCACGACAACACTGAACCAACTGGTTCTTTATGGAAAGATACTTTTACTTTTGTTTTCTCTGAACACACACACACGCACACACACACACACATGCACACACACACACACACACACACACACATGCACACACACACACACACACACACACACACACACACAACACACACACACACACACAGAGAGAGAGCGAGAGAGAGAGAGAGAGAGAGAGAGAGAGAGAGAGAGACACCACCTTATCCTCATGCAGCTGCAGTTTCCTCGCACACAATCGATCCTTCAATCAGCGGAGCGAGACAGCAGAGAGAAAGAGAATAATGTTTTGACATTTTAAATTTCTTCAAATAACTGAAGGTAAGTTCAGATTCTGAACCAGACTCCACTGAAAAAATGAAGCATTTAAGAACTTGTCGAGACTTTTAGGAATCAATGTTTCACGGGACGTCGTTTAATAACTTATTTGTATTTTTTTTACGTTTTTGCTAAATTCGGATTTGATAGTTCAACAAGTAACAGCTGTTTCACGTGAAGTCCACATTTCTTTGAATCGGTATCAGTGCGCACTGTTAACCCTGAAACTTCATGTAAGATGACATCAGGGAAAACTTCTAAAAGTGTCAATATCTTTTAAATCTGCGCAGCGTGGTGAATTTGATGGTAGCCGAATGAAAGAGTGAAAGCTTTGACTTTGTAAAATATCATAAATCTGATTTTCTTCTGGTAGTAATTCTAACTGGTGCGCCTGAAAACACTAAAATGAGAGATTTATGGATGGAGTCTGGCATTGCGCTGCAAACTCAACACTGTAAAAAGAGTTGACTCATATTTCTGTATTGTAAATAGTGTCTAATGGTTTAGTTTATAATGACTATTAATATTAATGTTCTGTGGCATTGAAACACCTCTCCGGGAACCATCACCTTATCGTGGTGGAGAGGTTTGTGTGTCCCTATGAACCTGAGGGCTGTGTTGTCTGGAGCTTTGTGCTCCTGGTAGGGTCTCCCAAGGCAAAGTGGTCTCAGGTGAGGGGCCAGACAAAGAATGGTTCAAAAACCCTATGAAAAAACGAGGTAGAGATGATGTGACCCTGCCCGGAGGAAGCCCGGGGCCCCCGTCTGGAGCCAGGCCCAGATGGAGGGCCCGTCAGCTAGAGCTTAGATCGGCCCAAAAAATCAAGCCCGAACCTGCCCGAGCCCGAGCACGTTGTGTCCGAGCCCAGCCCGGCCCGAAACATTAACTGTAATTATGAGCCTGAGCCCGATTTAAACCCGACAATTTTTTAATACGTGGGCCGTTATAACTGACGTTCTCAACTACAATTCAGAGTTGTTTGAACTGCAGAAATCTATTTAGAATAATACAACAAGGACGAAGCATGTAAACTGCGCTGTTTGTTTAGAATGGAACGGATCGCAAGTGGATCCGAGTGAAGAAACGTAAAAAAAAAAAAGAAACAATGATGAACAACATATTGTTGTCACTGCCCACGACTTGTTTAAACTGCTTCCATACCTCCGACTTTCCTCCACACTTGCTCAAAGTTAATTCTCCTGTTTTTCTTTTTTTCTTTACATCTTCAAGCTCCCGGTGTGATGCGTGCGAGAGGAGGAGACTCCGCGCATGACACGTGCTGCATTTTGTAACTGCAGCCTAACTTTTGTACACATTTGTTACTTTTATATAGCCTATATATATATATATATATATTTATAATATTTCTGATTATGGCATAGCTATCTCCCCACCCAAATAGGATAATAAGGTAATGGATAAAAAAAAAAAAAAAAAATTGCTTGATCAAGGGTCCGGCCCAGGCGCGGTCCGGCCCGGGCCCGGCCCGAGGATGTGGCGGAAAATAACGGCTCGGGCTTGGGCCGAGAATCTAAACTCTACCGTCAGCGAGCGCCTGGTGGCCGGGTTTGCCACGGAGCCCGGCCGGGCACAGCCCGAAAAAGCTACGTGGCACCTCTCTCTCCAACCCATGGGCCTCCACCTGTGGGAAGAACCGCTGGGGTCGGGTGCGCTGCCACATGGGTGGCAGTGAAGGTCAGGGGCCTCGACGGACCAGACCCGGGCAGCAGACGCTGGCTCTGGGGACGTGGAACGTCACCTCTCTGTGGGGGAAGGAGCCGGAACTTGTGCGGGAGGTGGAGCGCTACCAGTTGGATCTGGTGGGGCTTACCTCTACGCACAGTCTCGGTTCTGGAACCATACTCCTGGATAGGGGTTGGACTCTTTTCTTCTCCGGAGTTGCCCAGGGTGTGAGGCGCCAGGCGGGTGTGGGGATACTCACAAGTCCCCGGCTGAGCGTCGCTACGTTGGAGTTTACCCCGGTGGACGAGAGGGTCGCCTCACTACGCCTGCGGGTTGTGGGGGGGAAAACTCTGACTGTTGTTTGTGCGTATGCACCAAACAAGAGTTTAGAGTATTCGGCCTTCTTGGAGACCTTGAATGGAGTCCTGTATGGGGCTCCAGTGGGGGACTCCATAGTTCTGCTGGGGGACTTCAACGCGCACGTGGGCAATGATGGAGACACATGGAGAGGCGTGATTGGGAGGAACGGCCTCCCTGATCTAAACCAGAGTGGTTGTTTGTTGTTGGACTTCTGTGCTAGTCATGGATTGTCTATAACGAACACCATGTTCGAACATAGGGATGCTCATAAGTGTACTTGGTACCAGAGCACCCAATGGCCAAAGGTCAATGATCGATTTTATAATCGTTTCATCTGATCTGAGGCCGTATGTTTTGGACACTCGGGTGAAGAGAGGGGCAGAGCTGTCAACTGATCACCATCTGGTGGTGAGTTGGGTCAGAGGGTGGGGGAAGACTCTGGACAGACCTGGTAAACCCAAACGGGTAGTGCGGGTGAATTGGGAACGTCTGGAGGAGGCCCCTGTCCGACAGACTTTCAACTCACACCTCCGGTGGAGCTTTTCGTGCATCCCTGTGGAGGCTGGGGGCATTGAACCCGAGTGGACAATGTTCAAAGTTTCCATTGCTGAAGCTGCGGCGGGGAGCTGTGGTCTTAGGGTCTTAGGTGCCTCAAGGGGCGGTAACCCACGAACATCGTGGTGGACACCGGTGGTCAGGGAAGCCGTCCGACTGAAGAAGGAGTCTTTCCGGGATATGTTATCCCAGAGGACTCTGGAGGCAGTTGCAAGGTACCAAAGGGCCCGAAGGGCTGCAGCCTCTGCCGTGAAAGAGGCAAAGCAGCGGGTGTGGGAAAAGTTCGGAGAAGACATGGAGAAGGACATTCGGTCGGCACCAAGGTGCTTCTGGAAAACCGTTCGCCACCTCAAGAGGGGGAAGCGGGAAACCATCCAAGCTGTGTACAGTAAGGATGGGACGCTGTTGACCTCAACTGAGGAGGTAATAGGGCGGTGGAAGGAGCACTTTGAGGAACTCCTAAATCCGACTAATACGCCCTCTATGGTAGAGGCAGAGCTGGAGGATGATGGGGGATTGTCGTCAATTTCCCTGGTGGAAGTTGCTGAGGTAGTTAAACAACTCCACAGTAGCAAAGCCCCAGGGATTGATGAGATCCATCCAGAAATGCTTAAAGCTCTGGGTGTGGAGGGGTTGTTTTGGTTGACACGCCTCTTCAACATTGCGTGGAAGTCGGGGACGGTGCCTAAGGAGTGGCAGACCGGGGTGGTGGTTCCCCTTTTCAAAAAGGGGGACCAGAGGGTGTGTGCCAATTACAAGGGTATCACACTTCTCAGCCTCCCTGGTAAAGTCTACTCCAAGGTGCTGGAAAGGAGGGTTCGGTCGATAGTCGAACCTCAGGTTGAAGAGGAACAATGCGGATTCCGTCCTGGTCGTGGAACAACGGACCAGATCTTTACTCTTGCAAGGATCCTGGAGGGAGCCTGGGAGTATGCCCAACCGGTCTACATGTGCTTTGTGGATCTGGAGAAGGCGTATGACCGGGTCCCCCGGGAGATACTGTGGGAGGTGCTGCGGGAGTATGGGGTGAGGGGGTCCCTTCTCAGGGCCATCCAATCTCTGTACAACCAAAGCGAGAGCTGTGTCCGGGTTCTCGGCAGTAAGTCGGACTCGTTTCAGGTGAGGGTTGGCCTCCGCCAGGGCTGCGCTTTGTCACCAATCCTGTTTGTAGTATTTATGGACAGGATATCGAGGCGTAGTCGGGGTGGAGACGGGTTGCAGTTTGGTGAGCTGGGGATCTCATCGCTGCTTTTTGCGGATGATGTGGTCCTGATGGCATCATCTGCCTATGACCTCCAACACTCACTGGATCAGTTCGCAGCCGAGTGTGAAGCGGCTGGGATGAGGATCAGCACCTCTAAATCGGAGGCCATGGTTCTCAGCAGGAAACCGATGGAGTGCCTACTCCAGGTAGGGAATGAGTCCTTACCCCAAGTGAAGGAGTTCAAGTACCTTGGAGTCTTGTTCGCGAGTGAGGGGACAATGGAGCGGGAGATTGGTCGGAGAATCGGCGCAGCGGGTGCGGTATTACATTCAATTTATCGCACCGTTGTGACGAAAAGAGAGCTGAGCCAGAAGGCAAAGCTCTCAATCTACCGGTCAGTTTTCATTCCTACCCTCACCTATGGTCATGAAGGCTGGGTCATGACCGAAAGAACAAGATCCAGGGTACAAGCGGCCGAAATGGGTTTCCTCAGGAGGGTGGCTGGCGTCTCCCTTAGAGATAGGGTGAGAAGCTCAGTCACCCGTGAGGAGCTCGGAGTAGAGCCGCTGCTCCTTCGCGTCGAAAGGAGCCAGTTGAGGTGGTTCGGGCATCTGGTAAGGATGCCCCCTGGGTGCCTCCCTAGGGAAGTGTTCCAGGCACGTCCAGCTGGGAGGAGGCCTTGGGGAAGACCCAGGACTAGGTGGAGGGATTATATCTCCAACCTGGCCTGGGAACGCCTCGGGATCCCCCAGTCGGAGCTGGTTAATGTGGCTCGGGAAAGGGAAGTTTGGGGTCCCCTGATGGAGCTGCTACCCCCGCGACCCGATACCGGATAAGCGGACGAAGATGGATGGATGGATGGATGGCATTGAAACAGCTTGATCAATTACAAATCCTCAGTCTGGTTAACAGTTTGAATATATATTAGTCAATATAACATTATAATATTTAAGTGTCCTTTAATCCTGAATTGAAAGTTGTGGTTTAAAATTAGGAGATTTAAAATTGAGTTTAGATTCACACATTCAAAACTCCGTTGTCTGTTTGACAGAAAAATAGAGTCAACAGTCTGTCTGTAATCAGATTACAACTGGTATTAAGGCAGCTGTGGACTGGAGAAACTACACTTTTGTCTGTCAGTTTTATTTTTCCTAATGTTTTTTTGCACATAGCCTTTACTGCAAATTACATTACTGTGCGCAGATCCCCACACACGCACACACACACACACACACACACATCCAATCACAGCTCTGTAAACATATGGTCACTGTGATTTTACACGTCAGAGAGGAGATTAAAGTTCTCACATTAACCGGTTTATTAAACTAAAAAAATTAGATGGGTTGCAATGTCTCACTGAAAATAAAATGTGCACAAATGCTACGTAAAAGCCTGTTGATTTTCTCCATAAAGATTAAGATTCTGATCCATAAAGTGTAAACCCTCCGAGGTAGACTGACCCCAAGCTAACGGAGATTTCTGCTCCGGTAGAAGACACACGGGTACAAATAATCTGAACCTGTGATAGAATATAGAAACAAACATAGATTAATTTTAATACATAATATATTCTAACTATTTCGGCTTTCCTCTCTCAGATCCATCTATCTATCTATCTGTATCTATCCAGCCATCCAGATGAGTAATGGGGACCCTCCTCCGTACTCTGTCACAGACCCCTTGGCCCCCGGCTACCCTGAAGGTTCGTCACAGGAACAGCACCATGTCTTAAAGCAACCATGGACTTAGCGGCCAATGGTGGAACTGCACCCCTATGGCCCAGAAAGACTTGTTTTTTTGGGGTACATCAACTTACCAGCCCGAACACTTAAAGGGTCTTTGTTTAAAATGTTTAATATTCACTAGCAGCCGTTTCAACATCACTAGTCGTTTTGGTTTTAAACTTAACTGTCATGTGACTGGCCGACGGTCGCTGTAATTTCGTAGTATATCATATGAAACCGTTCAGGAGAATGCATTGAAACATTACAACTTTATCTTTGAAATAATATTAATACTTGTGTATAATTTTAGGACTTTATTATTAATTTTTAAATACATCCGGAACCCTTTTTCGTAGAGTTTGATTTGGGAAACAGCATTATGGCGTCATGTTACCGTGTGGATCTGATCATGTGACCTTTGGTTTTCTCTCCGCAGCGTTCAGCTCTCAGCTGGCAGCCTTCCACGGATCGCCACACCAGGTACCCAGCATGCACTGCTGCAGCTTCCTGTCTGAACAGGAAACATGAAAGTTTTAAACACTTTTTAAAGATATAAAAGGATTACATTTTTCATAATGTTGATTCGTGATATTTTCATGTTGCACAAAGGCAGTGATAGTCAACTGTAAGTACATGTATACATATATATACTTTATGTATATAAGTACATTCTGAAATCACCCTTTAAAATCTGCATATGTTTTTAATTATGGTATGTAAAACAACGAAGCCCCACCCCTTCCTGTGTCCACCACTGGACTTTATTTTAGTAAAATTGTGTCCGGTAGTGAACGGGGAGAGACCAATAATGTTGAGATCCTGTTTGAATTGCGTCCAAAACTTCATCTGTGTAATGGACATCTTTCTGTTTCTTATTTAATGTTACCATGGAACAACAACACCACCCACAGGTGTCTCCTCAGCAGACATTCGCTCAGACCTACACAGATGGAGGAGACCACAACCTCCTCATAGGGCCACTGGGGCAACAGGGGCAACCGGGGCAACCAGGGCAACAGGGGCAACCGGGGCAACCGGGACAACAGGGGCAACAGGGGCAACTGGGGCAACCGGAGCAACAGGGGCAACAGGGGCAACCGGGGCAACTGGTGCAACAGGGGCAACAGGGGCTACTGGGACAACCGAGGCAACAAGGGCAACCGAGGCAACAGGGGCTACCGGGGCAACAGGGGCAACCGGGGCAACAGGGGCAACCGGGGCAACCAGGGCAACAGGGGCAACCGGGGCAACAGGGGCAACTGGGGCAACAGGGGCAGCCGGGGCAACCAGGGGAACAGGGGCAACAGGGGCAACCGAGGCATCCGAGGCAACAGGGGCAACAGGGGCAACCGGGGCAACCAGGGCCCTGCCTGAATCAGCCAGGTATGACATCTTTCTATATCTTATTAGTGGGAATGCTGATTCAGCAGCATTCCAACGTTTGTTATAAACCATTCAACTTTTAAAATGTTCAGCTCTTTCAGCTAATGATGGGACTTCTTCAACTTTTTTTCTACTATTTATACTTTTTAAAATATTAAGCTTATTAACACTTTTTTAACATTGAAGTCAATGAGAGCATGCTTCAAATCCTTAAAATCTTCTTCCGCTCCCAAAATTTTCAGCTCCTTCATTCTTTCACCTACAGACACCAAAAACACTTTATAATGTTCACATAATATTCAGCTATCAAGCTATATCTTTTTAGTTTGATATCTTTTGCAGTTTTTGTGAAAAAGCTGTTTAAGTTTAGTGATCATTTCAGGATTTTTTTTGCGTTTATAATGAGTGTGTATTGCGCGAGTTAGAGTGGATGATGTCATAGCCAGAGCGCAGGGCCTTAAAAAAATTATCTTTGTCCCTTCTCTATAAATTGGTCTCACGCCCACAATATCTACTTGTCATACACAATTTATACATCAAAACGTAGTTATTTTTGTCTAGTTTCAGGCAATGTGCTCAGTTATGTGATATGACTTATACTTTTAGCTCAGTGAGCTTCCAAATGACAAGAGTTCCAAATCTTCCTCCATTCGCTGCCCTGTTAAACAACCTCCACATTTCTGAGCAAAATGCAGAGCGAACCACTTTTTAAATTCGCTGATATTCCCACATTTTTAAGTTTATCCACATACATTTTATATTGATGCATTCACAAAGGCCTTGTGGTGGTCACAATTACATCATTTGACTGATACCCCTTATCGTTTTAGCAGTCTGAGCCTTTATTTGAGAGCTTGCTCTCAGAGTCTTTGAATAGCTGCAGTGTGTGGCACAGGTGACAGTTTCAGCAGGTGACACGGTCATTAACTGAATAAAGATGAAAGAGATCTCATCACAGAGATCAAAGGGTGTTTAGAAACATGGTCACTGGTCATTTGCAAGGGCGTAAGCCTCTCCTCGGACCGCGAACCTCCTATGGCGCCATTTTAATGCTACAAAGCGATCACCCCCCGTTAGCATTCCATTGACTGCCATTCATTTTGGCGCCACTTTGACAGCGAATAACTTTACATCTGAAGCGTTTAAAGACTCTATTTGTCCATTGTTTATTTCTAAAGAAACACGACAATGTATAAAAGGCTCTTCGACTTACTGTCGCATAGTAGAGGAATTACCGTATAGTACAGGAGAAGCGCGCAGGCAGTTTCGTCTCACATTAGCTGTTTAAGTGCAATTACTAATGTTAACTAGCATTTTAGTTAGCAATAATTAGCCTGTGCCTATGTTATCTCCTTACATATACCTACGCTCTCTGTCTCTGCTAGATTGGGAATGATTGAGATTTCTCTTGGCACAGCTACCAGAAGACTTACAACTTTCAGACACATTGCTCACGTCACATTTACGTCGTCTCTCTCAGTTGGAGGCTGCGCAGTAACGCTCAGTGCTCACCGGAAAAGTGCTTCTAAAGGCCTTCACTGGTCTCCGTCCAGAGCAACGGGATCTGTTGGTCCACTCTTATATACAGTCTATGGTCATTAGTAGCCATGAAAACACTTTCACGGACAGTCAACTTGAATACTATAGGCATTAATATGAACATTAGTCTATATCCTTTGCGTTCCACTACTGTCTGTCTGTCATTCTGTCTGTCTGTCTGTCTCCTTATCTGTCTGTGTCTCCCTCCTTCTCTGTCTCTGTCTCCCTCCCTCCCTCCTCTGTCTTTGTCTCCCTCCTTCTCCCCCTCCCCTCTCACTCCTTCTCTGTCTCCCTCCCTCCCTCCTTCTCTGTCTCTCTCTGTCTCCCTCCCTCTGTCTCTGTCTCCATCCCTCCCTCCTCTCTCTCTCTCCATCGCTCCCTCCCTCCCTCTCTCTCTCTTTCTCTTTCTCTATCCCTCCCTCCCTCTCTCCTTCTCTTTTCTCTGTCTCTCCTCCCTCCTCTGTCTCTCCCTCCCTCCCTCACTCAATCCTTCTCTGTCTCCCTCTCTGTCTCAGTCTCCCTCCCTCTCTGTCCCCCTCCTTACTTCTCTGTCCCTCTCTCTCTCTCTCTCTCTCTCTCTCTCTCTCTCTCTCTCCCTCCTTCTCTCTCTCTCCCTCCCTCCCTTCCTCTCTCTCACTCCCTCTCTCCCTCCCTCCTGTCTCTCTTTCCCTCCCTCCCTCCCTCCCTCCCTACCTCCAGGGTCATTTGTGATTTCATCCATGTATATACCCGCTTCTTTTCAGGCAATATATTCACCTCTCAGCTCTTTAGGCTCATGCTTGTTTATTCTACGCAAAGGATATGGCTGATAATAATACAAAGTATTTATACTTTCAGCCTTTTTAGTCAATTTATTGGAACTTCCACTTTTGACGGTATTACAGTTCAACTTCCAGCTTTTATAGAAATGTTTTTCGTCTGTTAGCTTATTAAGGTAATGCAGTTCAGCTTCCAACAGACACTTTTACATTTCAAATTCCAAGTTTTTCAGCAGTGCAGTGCAAACCATTTGAGATTTTTTAAACATTTTTTTTTTTATTTCTGCATTTTAATACATATATCTCATAGCATTAGTAAATCCATCCATCTTTGTCCGCTTATCCGGTCTCGGGTCGCGGGGGTAGCAGCTCCAGCAGGGGACCCCAAACTTCCCTTTCCCGAGCCACATTAACCAGCTCCGACTGGGGGATCCCGAGGCGTTCCCAGGCCAGGTTGGAGATATAATCCCTCCACCTAGTCCTGAGTCTTCCCCGAGGCCTCCTCCCAGCTGGACGTGCCTGGAAAAACTCCCTAGGGAGGCGCCTAGGGGGCATCCTTACCAGATGCCCGAACCACCTCAACTGGCTCCTTTCGACGCGAAGGAGCAGTGGCTCTACTCCGAGCTCCTCACCGATGACTGAGCTTCTCACCCTATCTCTAAGGGAGACATCAGCCACCCTCCTGAGGAAACCCATTTTGGCCGCTTGTACCCTGGATCTCGTTCTTTTGGTCATGACCCAGCCTTCATGACCATAGGTGAGGGTAGGAACGAAAACTGACCGGTAGATCGAGAGCTTTGCCTTCTGGCTCAGCTCTCTTTTCGTCACAACGGTGTGATAAATTGAATGTAATACCGCACCCGCTGCGCCGATTCTCCGACCAATCTCCCGCTCCATTGTCCCCTCACTCGCGAACAAGACTCCAAGGTACTTGAACTCCTTCACTTGGGGTAAGGACTCATTCCCTACCTGGAGAAGGCACTCCATCGGTTTCCTGCTGAGAACCATGGCCTCCGATTTAGAGGTGCTGATCCTCATCCCAGCCGCTTCACACTCGGCTGCGAACTGATCCAGTGAGTGCTGAAGGTCATAGGCAGATGATGCCATCAGGACCACATCATCTGCAAAAAGCAGCGATGAGATCCCCAGCCCACCGAACTGCAACCCCTCTCCACCCCGACTACGCCTCGATATCCTGTCCATAAATACTACAAACAGGATTGGTGACAAAGCGCAGTCCTGGCGGAGGCCAACTCTCACCTGAAACGAGTCCGACTTACTGCCGAGAACCCGGACACAGCTCTCGCTTTGGTTGTACAGAGATTGGATGGCCCTGAGAAGGGACCCCCTCACCCCATACTCCCGCAGCACCTCCCAAAGATCTGATCCATTGTTCCACGACCAGGACAGAATCCGCATTGTTCCTCTTTAACCTGAGGTTCGACTATCGACCGAACCCTCCTTTCCAGCACCTTGGAGTAGACTTTACCAGGGAGGCTGAGAAGTGTGATACCCCTATAATTGGCACACACCCTCTGGTCCCCCTTTTTGAAAAGGGGAACCACCACCCCGGTCTGCCACTCCTTTGGCACCGTCCCAGACTTCCACGCAATGTTGAAGAGGCGTGTCAACCAAGACAACCCCTCCACACCCAGAGCTTTAAGCATTTCTGGACGGAACTCATCAATCCCTGGGGCTTTGCCACTGTGGAGTTGTTTAACTACCTCAGCAACTTCCACCAGGGAAATTGACGACAATCCCCCATTATCCTCCAGCTCTGCCTCTCCCATAGAGGGCGTATTAGTCGGATTTAGGAGTTCCTCAAAGTGCTCCTTCCACCGCCCTATTACCTCCTCAGTTGAGGTCAACAGCGTCCCATCCTTACTGTACACAGCTTGGATGGTTCCCCGCTTCCCCCTCCTGAGGTGGCGAACGGTTTTCCAGAAGCACCTTGGTGCTGACCGAAAGTCGTTCTCCATGTCTTCTCCGAACTTCTCCCACACCCGCTGCTTTGCCTCTTTAAGGGCAGAGGCTGCAGCCCTTCGGGCCCTTCGGTACCTTGCCACTGCCTCCGGAGTCCTCTGGGATAACATATCCCGGAAAGACTCCTTCTTCAGTTGGACGGCTTCCCTGACCACCGATGTCCACCACGGTGTTCGTGGGTTACCGCCCCTTGAGGCACCTAAGACCCTAAGACCACAGCTCCTCGCCGCAGCTTCAGCAATGGAAACTTTGAACACTGTCCACTCGGGTTCAATGCCCCCAGCCTCCACAGGGATGCACGAAAAGCTCCGCCGGAGGTGTGAGTTGAAAGTCTGTCGGACAGGGGCCTCCTCCAGACGTTCCCAATTTACCCGCACTACCCGTTTGGGCTTACCAGGTCTGTCCAGAGTCTTCCCCCACCCCCTGACCCAACTCACCACCAGATGGTGATCGGTTGACAGCTCTGCACCTCTCTTCACCCGAGTGTCCAAAACATACGGCCTCAGATCAGATGAAACGATTATAAAATCGATCATTGACCTTTGGCCATTGGGTGCTCTGGTACCAAGTATACTTATGAGCATCCCTATGTTCGAACATGGTGTTCGTTATAGACAATCCATGACTAGCACAGAAGTCCAACAACAAACAACCACTCTGGTTTAGATCAGGGAGGCCGTTCCTCCCAATCACGCCTCTCCATGTGTCTCCATCATTGCCCACGTGCGTGTTGAAGTCCCCCAGCAGAACTATGGAGTCCCCCACTGGAGCCCCATACAAGACTCCACTCAAGGTCTCCAAGAAGACCGAATACTCCGAACTCTTGTTTGGTGCATATGCACAAACAACAGTCAGAGTTTCCCCCCCCACAACCCGCAGGCGTAGGGAGGCGACCCTCTCATCCACCGTGGTAAACTCCAACGTAGCGGCGCTCAGCCGGGGGCTTGTGAGTATCCCCACACCCGCCCGGCGCCTCACACCCTGGGCAACTCCGGAGAAGAAAAGAGTCCAACCCCTATCCAGGAGTATGGTTCCAGAACCGAGACTGTGCGTAGAGGTAAGCCCCACCAGATCTAACCGGTAGCGCTCCACCTCCCGCACCAGTTCTGCCTCCTTCCCCCACAGAGAGGTGACATTCCACGTCCCCAGACCCAGCGTCTGTTGCCCGGGTCTGGTCCGTCGAGGCCCCTGACCTTCACTCAGTCCGTAGGGAGTTGGGTTGGGAACCGGAGGGTCACAGGTTCAAGTCCCAGTACAGACCAAAGTACAGAGTGTGGATTGGTAGCTGGAGAGATGCCAGTTCACCTCCTGGGCACTGCCAGGTGCTCTTGAGCAAGGCACCGTACCCCCCCAACCGCTCAGGGCGCTGGTCCAGCTGGCAGCCCACTCACTCAGACATCTCTCCATTTGTGCATGAATAGGTCCTGAGCATGTGTGTGTGTATTTCAGGCCTGTGTGTAGTGATTTCTAACAGAGTGTAAATTGTAATTTCCCCACTGGGGATCAATAAACAGTATAAATTATTATTATTAAATTATGTGGCAGCGCACCCGACCCCAGCGGTTCCTCCCACAGGTGGTGGGCCCATGGGATGTAATTTGTAAATCTTCCATACTTAATAGATATATTCAGAACTCACAATGTTTTACATCGATGGCATCGTTGAACTTTTAAAGCCAACAATTCAGTTTGGCGTCAGCTTTTTAAGGAAATTCATACTTATTAAAACCATTTAAACTTTTTCAACTATTATCACTACTTTAACATCTTCTTACGGATTTAAGCTATTCATCCAGTTTAGCTTTAGCAATTCAGCTATTCAGCATTTCCACGCATTTTCTGCAGGAAATGCATTTTCTAGTTCAATGTTACTATTCAACAACACCACCCACACATGTCATACCAAACCACCTCCGGCTTGGGAATTTCAGCAGCTAGGAGAATTTTGACATGAACAACAAGTAACGTTAAAGGAGGCGTAACACTATGAATGGCCTATGTTCGGTGCTGACGTTTACGGTAAGGTCTCCTACACACTACCTGCATAGCGTGAGCGTGGCGTTTCTGTTACATGTCAGTTGTGTGGCGGCTGCGTAGCGTTTTCTATGTCTTTGCACACGCTGCTAGCCTTGTCTGTACACATGTATGTTTCCCATTGATATAATGAAACAATAGCGTGTTCTTCAACTGGGGCCCGTTTCAGAAAGCAGGTTTAGTGAAAACTCTGAGTTTGTTAACCATGAGATGAGGGAACCTCTGGGTTTATTGTTTCAGAAAGGGAGGTTAATCAAACCTGAGAGAGAGGGTTAACTCCAACCTGTTTCAGAAAGAGAGGTAAATTAACCTCAGAGTCAGCTACTATGGTAACTGAGTCTGTGAACCTAACCTGGTCGGGAGCAGGTTTTCTTCAAGAAACCTCGAGTTTCTCTCAGTCTCCTCCCTCTGACACAGCGCTCTTTCTTTTCCTCATTCATTCACTCAGTCTGTATCAGGTGCATTTTAGCACAGTTTGTTATCTGCATGAATAAAAAAACAGGGTTGGTTTATTAACCATGTTAGGCAGACTATAAAACGTTTTTTTTCTCAAAACATGGCATTTCCTTTTGTCGACGATTTCGTTGATGAAGAAGATGTATTACTTCACAGAGAGTTTAAACATATGTCGGGAGATGATTTTGAGGGCCCGACTATAGATGCATTTTTATTTCCAGATAACTACCTATCCGAGCGGTATCGTTTGTCTTCCCAGTCTATCAGTTATGTATCCTACATAACCTTATCCGTCCTCATATCACTGTCACCCATCATGGACATGCTCTACATACCAGCAGATTATTTGTGTCACATTACGTTTTTTTGCAAACTGCAGTTTTCTTTACAACATTGATGATGCGGAGCATTTTAGTAAAGCCACTGTATAGCTAGGCGCCGCCACACGAGTCACACTCGCTCTGAAACGTGTTTTCAACGTTTTTGTAGTGTTCCCTGGACACAATTACAACAAGAGCCATTAAAAAGGAGTTCCACAGCATTGCAGGTGAATGATGTAAACCCTTTGAAATGAAAGATTATGAATTATAATTCTGTCAATGATGGTGCTGCAGCCTCAGAATGGGAGTAGTAGGCCTAGTAGCCTACTTTTTCGCCCGCAGGATTGCACCTAAATGTAATATTATACTTATGATTAAATATGATATTAATATACTATATTGGAACTTACGCATTTACTCTAGCAGCAATTTTCTCCCACGCAAATTCTCTCTCTTTTACAGCAGCCGCTGTGTTGCTTTTTTACAGTTTTTTCCAATTGCTAAAACACAATTTTGCAAACTAGTGTGGTTTTATCAAAATACTCAACACAATTCACAAAACCACACACCCAAACTGCAAAATATCTCATATATTCTGCAAAATGAAGCACTGCAACCAAAACTACATATAGCATTTTCAAAATCAAACTTTTGCACCACATGGCACACACTTCATTCATATTACCAGATTTTTGTCTAACCAACTACACACTGTTGGGCATAATGAATCAGAATCAGAATCAGAAAAAGCTTTATTGCCAAGTACGTTTACACACACAAGGAATTTGTCCTGGTGTTGTAGGTGCATGTCACATTAAAGCAACACGCACAGACACACCGAGTTGCCATATGCGGCGCCATCACAACTCTCTCTTAACTCTCGCAGGGACAGATACAGCATGACATGAGGAGAGGAGAGGGAAAAAAAGCAACTCTCAGACTATCCTCATAAAGATAAGAACAGTGTGGGAACAGGAAAAAACACCTCAGCACGTACGCACACAAACAGTATATTTGCACTGCTGAACATAACATAACATAACATAAATGTACAGTTGCACATTTAGCGGCGAAGGCGTGGGACTGGGGGTATAGGGTAGGGTGGGGGAGTTTGGCCTGCTGAGAAACGCACAGCCCGGCAGTCCCACTAGTGTCCCAGTCCGCAGAATGTTATAGCGATAACACAGCACGTTGCCGTGGTGACACCCTTGAACAGTCCAGAACCGATACAACAATCAGCAGGCAGTGCGGAAGACGGGGGAGGAACCAAGAGCATCTCGCTTGCAGAGCCCCAACAGGGTGACTGTTTGTTTCAAGAAACGGCCTTGGCAAGGCCGTTCAGGATAAGGGAGCCGAAAGATTAAATTTGTTTGGTCTACACGAATGGCTGCTCTAATTTAAACATTCATTCTATTGTCCAACTGTATAATTGTTCAACTGGTCAATTTTTCTTTCCAAATCCATGACCTTCCTCATGATGGTATCCAAGCCGCGGGTCATTAGCATGTTGTTTTCCATCCATTAATAGTCCCAGTTTGCGAACTGATCGCTTTTTCAACAGCTTCAGCCAGGCCAGGCAGCTTCCTTGGGCTTTGGACAGCTACCAAAGTCTTTTCAATTTTTCGATAAACCAGAGCGAAGCATCCTCCAATCAGCAGCATTCCAGTTATCAGGGTTCCAAATAGGTAGATATCCTCAACGTCCTCCACGGAAAGAGCAGAGAGACACAGGACACGCCATTTCTCCCAGCCGTCCATCGTATACCCCACAGCAAACGTCCCGTCAGGACATGCTGGCTCACCCGAACCAGTGCTCCTCCTCGAGAATACAGTGTCAATTGCGCTGAGAGACCAGTTAATCAATTCCATGATTTTGGGTATTTGTAGAGCCTTGCAGGGAGAGTCTCTAAAAAGTTAACAACAGACAACATGAGACAAGATAGCAAGCAGGGTAGGCCTGGGAGGGAGAGGGAGAAAAAAGCGACCGCCTTCGCTGAGAGCTGGAAAGAGAAGAGAAAAGCACTTTCATCTTTAGTATGCTTTGCCATAATACTAAAATAGATCAAATTGTAGAAAATTCAGATTGTTCACATGCACAGACCTTATCATGGTCATTGCATTTCTGTGCGTGATTTTTATTTTTATTTTTATTCTTATGTATGTGTGATATATGTGTGTATATGTGTTTGTTATGATAAGGTTGTCTAAGCTACTGGATCCTAAAATTTCCTTCGGGATGAATAAAGTATCTATCTATCTATCTATCTATCTATCTATCTATCTATCTATCTATCTAAATATTTGCAGATTTTTTTAAATTACATTTATATCTGCATTCATGTCAAAACCTAGAGACTACATCAACATGTCATTTATTAAATGTATTTGTGTCAAAATGACATACAAACATCTTTTCGTATTCTATTTTGCCTGGAAACGCTTCCAACACGCTTGCGTGAAAAATAGGCGTCGGCCCTATTTCTAGCATGCACGCATTTTCTGAGACGTGCGTGAGAGTGCGTGTCACGCAGGCAGTGTGCAAGCTCTAACCTGTTAACATGGGAGCCAAAATAAAAACGGACACGCCGCAGCTGACACGCTCACGCCACGCAGCCAGTGTGTAGGAAGCCTAAGCGTATTGTCTCACTTCCAGCGCTCCCGTGTCATGGACGCTAGTTTGCTGCTCCAGCAAAAATTTTGCGGCTAATTGCCTGGATTGCATTTAAACTACACTAGTCATACTCAAGCACTTATAGTTCTCTTCTCTTACAAGCGACTGCCTCGCTGATTTCACAATTGTTAAAATGCTTTTTTTTAGCCATTAGCAATGGCTAATTCCTCTCTCTCTTCTGCTCTACCTTGCTCGGTGTGTCAAATGCTTAGCTATTCCTCTGCCTCCTTTAGTGTTAAAAACCCACCCTCGATCCTGAGGTCTTAAACGTATACTAGCCGCACCCGAGGTGGCGCGCGACAATGTGACGTCAAAATGACCTAGATCTCGCTGGTGACCAGAGGTCGCGCACCACTTTATTTTCTTCAGTGGCGCACAACAAAGCAGAAACAGGAAACCTGAACGAGCTTGAGGGTAACCGGATGCCAGGACTCTCGGAGTGACTGCAAGTCTCTCTTGTAAACTTACTGGGTTAAGATGAGTTCTTTTATGGTGAATGAAAGGCTTGATCCGACGAAGTAGGTCATCCACTCAAATCGAAGCATTGACGTCAATGCTGCTGCCAGTTCTGCCATTGTTTACCTTTTTCTTTTTGTTCTAGTCCGTAGAAATAGCAAAGTCGGTAGCCTTTCCTCATTAGCGCCACCTCTGTTCAGTAGAAGACTACAACTAGTGTCACGACCACCATGCACGAGTATAAATAGTTACGGCGCTCTCATGACGTCACATTTGCCAGCTTAGCTGCGGCTACTGTAAAAAGGCCCTTAGCCAACTATAGACCTATATCTAATCTCCCCTTTTCTCTCCAAGATCCTTGAGAAGGTAGTCACTAATCAGATATGTGACTTTCTACATAGCAATAGTTTATTTGAGGACTTTCAGTCAGGATTCAGAAAGCATCATAGCACAGAGACGGCATTTGTGAAAATTACTAACGACCTTCTAACTGCTTCAGACAAAGGACTTGTCTCCGTACTTGTCTTATTAGAGCTTAGTGCTGCATTCAACACCATTGACCACACTATCCTGTTACAGAGACTGGAACATTTAGTTGGCATTAAAAGAATCGCACTAAGATGGTTTAAATCGTATTTATCTGATCAATCTCAATTTGTTAATGTTAACGATAATTTCTCCAGGTATGCTAAAGTTAGCCATGGTGTTCCACAAGGCTCAGTGCTTGGACCAATTCTATTCTCCTTATATATGCTTCTTCTAGGCAATATTATTAGGAAATACTTAATTAACTTTCACTGTTATGCAGATGACACCCAATTACACCTATCAATCAAGCCAGACGAAACCAGTCAGTTAGCTAAACTTCAAGCATGCATTAAATATATAAAATCATGGATGACCTACAATTTTCTGATTTTAAACTCAAACAAAACTGAAGTTATTGTGCTGGGCCCTAGACACCTCCGAACCTCATTATCAGAAGATATAATTACTCTGGATGGCATTGCCCTGGCCTCCAGCACTACTGTCAGAAATCTAGGAGTTAGTTTTGATCAGGATATATCCTTTAACGCCCACTTAAAACAAACCTCAAGAACAGCCTTTTTTTCACCTTTGTAACGTTGCCAAAATTAGGCACATCCTGTCTCAAAACAATGCTGAAAAACTAGTCCATGCATTTGTTACTTCCAGGCTGGACTATTGTAATTCCTTACTATCACGTTGCTCAAATAAGTCCATTAAGACTCTCCAGCTGATCCAGAATTCTGCAGCGCGTGTTCTGACAAGAACTAAGAAAAGAGATCATATTTCTCATGTATTAGCTTCACTGCATTGGCTTCCTGTAAAATCCAGGATTCAATTTAAAATTGCCCAGCAGTTTTCCTTGGATTAGGGTGGCACCTAAATCATGGTTGCTGCTGTCGCCGTGGTCCTGCTCTGCGCCCTGCTATGCCCTGTTACACCCTGTTATGCTCTGCAGTGCTTGCTCGTTATGATTTGATACTATAAATAAAATTGAATTGAATTGAATTCATAAGCCCCCCCCCTGTGCTAACCTTACATGCTCCGTGATGTTAAGACCTCACAATGTCTTGTGTTTCTCACTCCCGTAACTTATCGTTCATCAGACGTGACATGAAAAAAGCATTTCGTTTTCACATGCGGGTAAGCCAAGGCGAGAAGAGGGGGATTAGCTTATTACATTAGCCAACATATTTATTAAAAAAATCACATTTGAATAGTAATTCCAGCATTTGAATAGTATTGATTTTTTTACTATTCAAATCATATTCGACTTTCAGAATTCGTTCCCAACAGCCCTAATACACAGTAAGAGGGCTACAGGACAGCTGTGCACCTAAAGGGTTCAAATGCTGCTGAGATTTTGAAAACTTAGTGCAACAAAAGTGAAACAAATAATTTGTTTCTCTTTAATAAAAAGGGATTAACACCAGACTTTTACAAGCAAAGTGATTTAATTTATTTGAGTAGAAAAAGTATACTCGGTTTTTGAATATTTCTAATTCAAACTGTATGTAATTATGTAATAATTTATAGTTTAAACTGCTTTAAACTGTATATGGATCAAGATTCATTCATTGTACAACAGGGTTATACATTGAAATGCAGCTGTAATCTCTTCATGCTACACAAGAAAAACACAAAAGCTGGAGTGCCTTTTTCTAAATGTGGAGGAGTAGTAGTAAATAGCTGTGTTCAAAACCGTTCCATCATTCACTCACTCACTATTCCCTATATAGTGTTTATTAAACAGTGAACTATATAGGGAACGACCAAACCAGATTTCGGACACTCACTGAAAACACATTATTGCATGACTTGCATCAGGAGCTGTGCCGGTTATTTGTGTGACGGAGGCGGGCGCACCCAACATCATATAAACAAACCGAAACATAAATACTCCTAATACGTCCTTGAAACAAAGTGAGCAGACTAAATGTTTTTTTCTATCCATCAATACAAGTCACTGATGTTCAATATACAGCAGTGCTGTAACGGTTCAGCATGCATGTGAATCGCAGATTCATTGCAGAGTTTAAAGCTACATTGAGGAAGAATTTCTCCCATCTAGCAGTGAAATTGTATATGACAACCAACTGAATATTATTTTCTAGCCCCCCAAATTCTGAGCACGTTTATACTCTTACAGTGGCCGAACGCGAAATTAACGTCCGTGAGTGTTCCTTCCAGTGTAATAATAGTTTAACGTTATTTTGGTACCATTTCATTGCTAACATCAGCCATCAGGTTCCCAAACATATGCAAGCTAATGTTAGTAAAGCATCAGTGCTATCATTATTCTGTATATTGTACGAGATTAACAGTGTAAGGCAATGTTTACAGCGTAGGAGAGAAGCAACAGAGGTTTGTGTTTTTAATATATTTCTCTGAGCAGTATGAACAATGTCAATGAAATCGAAATTAGCTCTTAGTATATCCATCGTTTACACGCAGCTGTTCTAGCTGTAGCTAGTCTGTTTACTATGTTACAAGGTAGACAATCCTTTTTCATCATTGACGCGAGGAAAAGTATCATAGACGTCGTTCTAGCGTTATGCACAACCATGCTATATTTAGCCAAGCAACTATAAAACTTAGAATTTACACAAATAGGAAGAGTTACCTTTTGAGAAGAAAGCAGGCAACTTTGGCGGCCCTTTTAAAATCCTTGCTCCTTATGAGCTCTTTCCATCTTCGAAAAGCCACTCCAATATTAACTTTGGTCTTGTTGCTTTGCCTGCCGTCTTGTCATTTTAATTCTCTTTTTAACTTCCTTGGCGACTCCGTTAAATGTCCTAGAGAATAGACGTGATCCTCCATCTTCAACTGGCTTTCAAATCTGCTGGCAGTCGCTGAGTAATCTTCTCCCCCTCCCCCCTGGCTTTCGTCATGCTGCCACTGAGTGTAAAAGCGCGAAACGCGGAGGTATGTCCCTCTTCGGCTAATATATTTTAAAGATGGAGGCGCAAAATGGTAGAATACATAGGAGCGAGTCGCTTCTATGTATTCTGAATGATTCTGAATGGTAGATTCTACGCTTACGAGAATACTTTGATTAGTTGGTGGAAGTAATTACACATGAATGAGCACATATTTGTGAAAGAACAAAGGTTTTTTTGCTAAGAATCAACTAAAAAAATTACACAATGGAGCTTTAACCATCATAGTGCGAAAGACAGTTTCACTGCCGCTGCCGCAGCGCCGATAAGTCTCTACCTCTCCCCACAGAAACACAAAGGCTGCATCTGAAATTCCCCACTAACATGTTATGTAATAGCTAAAATAGTGTGAGTTGTTTTAGTATGTCTGAAACGTTAGTATGAAACCACAATGCAATGCGGTAGAAACGACAACATTCCAAACATACACACGGACAGAAACCAAGGACGCTCTGTACCGTCAAAAACACTGTAATTTACATTTCTACATATTTAAATCTGTGATTTTGTCACCTGCGATTGTCATGTTACCGTGTGGATCTGATCATGTGACCTTTTGGTTTTCTCTCCGCAGCATTCAGCTCTCAGCCGTCAGCCTTCCCCGGATCGACATACCAGGTACCCAGCATGCACTGCTGCAGCCTGCTGTCTGGACAGGACACATGAAAGTTTTAAACACTTTTTCTTTTTTTATTCAAGATATAAAAGGATTACATTTTTCATAATGTTGATTCAGTACACAAATATACATTTATACCGGATAGATTTTTATATGTATGCATATATATACATATAAAAATATATCCAGTAGTGAACGGGGAGAGACAAATAATGTTTGATTAATAATATCCGTTTGAATTGCATCAAAAATTTTATCTGTGTAATTAACAATTTAAAAAGGATCAAATGAAGTCCCATGGTGGACACAGGAAGGGGCGGAACTTAACCTATTTGTTATTCAGTGTGCCGATGTGCTGCAATAGCAGCAATCAGTATAATAACTATTATCCATTTATATTTATGTAATATTTATTAGGGCCCGAGCGCCGGCAGCGGCGAAGGCCGCTATTGAAACTGAAGGGATTCTTCCGTTCCTTTACTTTCTTCTGGCAAATGAATCGCCAGGAGGGACTTACCATACTCAAAAACTCAACAAAATTGCCGGTCGCATCAAGCCTGGTGAAAATGTACATATTTTAAGGGTTTCAGGAATAGGCGCACAAAAATGGCTCGCTAGCGCCCCCTACAATATTTAAAAAATTGAGCCCCTGCAGTACGTTTAGCGTAGACGTAGATGTACAAAAAAGCTCATTGGAGCCATACCCTAAACCCAACAAGAAGTCTGCCATTTTTAATTGAATGTTCGAAATTAGTGCGATTTTGGCCATTTCCACATGTTGTACTTTAACAAACTCCTCCTAGAGATTTCATCCGATCAACTTCAAATTTGGTCTGTGCCATCTTAAGACGTTAAAGATGAAAAGTTATTAAAAGAAAAACTTTGAACGAAACAGGAAGTGGGTGTAACTTGAGTGTACATTTGAGTGAGTCTACCAATTGGCTCAAAACTTTTCAGGATTCATAAGAGTCCAACCCTGACGACATCTACAGGCCGATTTTGGCTCAATATCATAGCACCCCCTGTGGCAACAGCAAGTAGACCTAAAAGTCAAGGTGCTATACTTTAACAAACTCCTCCTAGAGATTTAATCCGATGGACTTCAAATTTGGTCTGTACCATCTCAACACCTTAAAGATAAAAACGTATTACAAGAAAACCTTTTTGTCAAACGGTGTGGGCGTGGCGTGGCGGCCATTTTGAGCATTTATCGATGAACGAAGAAGTTGTTGTAACTTTAGTGTACATTGTCCAATTTGGCCGAAATTTCTCATGATTGACGAGGGTCCAGGCCTGAGGACATGAGGCCAAAATTGACTTTTGGTCATAGCGCCCCCCGCTGGCAACAGGAGATCAGCCTTATATGACAAACATAATTCGATTTACATGAAACTTATGTGTGGTCTACATGTGATACTGAGTCGCCTACTATACTTTAACCACGCCCATTTACTTAGGCCGCGCCCATTACATTATATTTGAAACGTTTAAGGTAGAGTCTTGTGTGAGGTGTCATTGACCTCAGCAGAGAGTTCCTTCTTCATTGGTGATGGTTTGGCCCGCCCCCTATGTTTAGACCATGCCCCTTTCATAACTGGTGACCCATTTAAGCTAGTCTTGACAAATGCCTTTCTGCCATTTTTACATTGGTGTGTATGGGATGGAATGTTTGGACTCAGAGGGCAGGGCCCAACTGACAGAGTGGAAAGAGGGTTTACCTTGCTATAAACCCTTTGCAAACACATGACCACGACCACGTGTCTACACCATGATGGACGGCACAATCACCGGCAATAACAAGCTAAACGTGGAGCAGAAAGTTTCATAGACCCTTAATTCTTTCTCTCTCCGTTTTCACGGACGGATTAAATGGCCGAGTCTGCCCGACTTCAGTCCACACGATCTGTACCACTATGTGGTAAACAGGGTATCTGGTGCTGATCTCAAAGCTTTTAAAAGTGGTACCAGTTCTTTGTAGCTGGCTGGGTTACAGGTACGCGATGCTACGCAAAAACGGCGGGGGGGAGGTACCTCATAATGGCAAATATAAGACATCAATCTAGGGTTTATTTTGTATTAACATCTATTCTTTACTTAAGTAAAGATTTATATAACACATAGCCCATGTTTTTAGAGGACATGGTCGGTTGTGGCTACCCACATACCGTTGTTAAACGCATCCCAACTCTGGGAAGTGCAGTCATTAATTATCTATCTTCTTTCCAGCTCTCTTTCTAGCTTCTTTCCAGCTCTCAGCGAAGGCGGTCGCTTTTTCTCCCTCTCCCTCCCAGGCCTACCCTGCTTGCTATCTTGTCTTGTGTTGTCTACTGTTAACTTTTTAGAGACTCTCCCTGCAAGGCTCTACAAATACCTAAAAATCATGGAATTGATTAACTGGTCTCTCAACGCAATTGTCACTGTATTCTCGAGGAGGAGCACTGGTTCGGGTGAGCCAGCATGTCCTGACGGGACGTTTGCTGCGGGGTATACGATGGACGGCTGGGAGAAACGGCGTGTCGTGTGTCTCTCTGCTCTTTCCGTGGAGGACGTTGAGGATATCTACCTATTTGGAACCCTGATAACTGGAATGTTGCTGATTGGAGGATGCTTCGCTCTGGTTTATCGAAGAATTGGAAAGACTTTGGTAGCTGTCCAAAGCCCAAGGAAGCTGCCTGGCCTGACTAAAGCTGTCGGAAAAGCGATCAGTTTGCAAAACTGGGACTATTAATCGCGTGATGGAAAACAACATGGTAATGATGACCCGCGGCTTGGTTACCATCATGAGGAAGGTAATGGATTTGGAAACTAAAATTGACCAGTTGAACAGTGTGTAGTTGGACAATAGAATGAATGTTTAAATTAGAGCAGCCATTCGTGTAGACAAAACACATTTTATCTTTCGGCTCCCTTATCCTGAACGGCCTTGCCAAGGCCATCTCTTGGAACAAACAGTCACCCTGTTGGGGCTCTGCAAGCGAGACTCTCTTGGTTCCTCCCCCGTCTTCCCCACTGCCTGCTGATTGTCGTATCGGCTCTGGACTGTTCAAGGGTGTCACCACGGCAACGTGCTGTGTCACCACGGCAACGTGCTGTGTTATCGCTATAACATTCTGCGGACTGGGACACTAGTGGGACTGCCGGGCTGTGCGTTTCTCAGCAGGCCAAACTCCCCAACCTACCCTCCCCCGAGTCCACGCCTTCGCCGCTAAATGTGCAACTGTACATTTATGTTATGTTATGTTCAGCAGTGCAAATGTACTGCTTGTGTGCTATGTGCTGAGGTGTTTTTTTTCCTGTTCCCACACTGTTCTTATCTTTATGAGGATAGTCTGGGAGTTGTTTTTTTTCCCCCTCTCCTCTCCTCATGTCATGCTGTATCTGTCCCTGCTATGTTATGTTATGTATGTGATTATTATTATTATTCAGTCAACTAATAAGCAAAATACCAGTGCAACAGTGCAAATATACTGTTTGCGTGCTTTAAATGTGCTCCTGCGAGAGTTGTGTTGAATGTTTTGGATGTAAAGCGCTTTGAGCTGCAATCGATGTATGAAAGGCGCTATACAAATAAAGCTATCTATCTATCTATCTATCTATCACATGTTAATCCATGCAGTAAATCACGGAGTGTCTATGGTCAGTAGTAACAACACATAATTGTAACATCTAGCCATCATCTTATCTGTGACTATATTCGCTGTAGCCTGTGTTAAGATTTGACCGGTGGATATTATGACGCGATGGGCAGCAGCTAGCGAGCAGTCCAAAGCTAGCTGCAGCTAGTTCGTCAGCTAGCCGGAGTAGGAGCTCCACAGACCCGCATTTAACTCGTTTTTTTGGCATTTCTGAAGCCGGTTTCCGTGCCAAGTCATCTTTAATTTAACTGATATTTTTTGTGTGTGTGTTAAGTTAAATGATCAAGGGAATGGCTTTCTTTTTTGGATATATAGCTAGGTCAGTGAATACCCAATGTTAGTTAGCTATGTGGGTCATCATCGGGTTGGACCTGTTAGCAGGAACAGCTGGTTAGCACGGCAGCTAGCTAGCTGGTTGAGGATCATTTTATTTATCACTCATTTAAAACAGAAAGGCATGTCATACACATGCTTGTGTTGGTGAGGATTACTCTGCAGATTGTGAATGTGAGAACACAAACACAAACGAAAATGTACGCGTTTAGCTTTCCGTCTGTCTACAGCATATCTCTTCCGCCGTCCGTCATGGCGTTCATAATTCACACGAGTGGAGCGTGACGTCACATGCAAAGGGTCTATACCATCCACAGTTTTAACTCTTCATGTTCATGTTAATGTTCATTCTTCTTGTGCCCTTTCTAACAATGTGCTTAAGGAGGCAATCTGACTTTCACACGAGGCACAATGAGCTTCCAAGTGAAGCCATGTCCACCAACTGCTGCACTGCCTCCTGCACTAAATCATACATCGGACGTAAACTTTTTGCTCTGTTCATACCAACTGCCGATAGAAACAATGAAAAAATTAATTATTTTGCTGGTTCCCTAGACATTTGCTTGGCAACCGTGATCTCCACCAATCAGAGACGTTGCTGTTACGCTAAGGATTGTGGGTAGTGTAGTACTTTAATACACATACACACACACACACACACATTCTCACACATGCACACACACACACACACACACACACACACACACACATTCTCACATCGCACACACACACACACACACACACACTCACGCACGCACACACACACGAACACACACACACACACACACACATGCACACACACACACACACACACACACACACACACACACATTCTCACATCGCACACACACACTCACGCACGCACACACACACGAACACACACACACACACACACACACACACACACACACACACACACACACAAACACACACACACACACACACACACACACACACACACACACATTCTCACACACGCACACACACACACACACACACACACACACACACACACACAGTTGTCACTCTTCATACATCATTGTTGGTCAAAATGTAGGAAATTTTGTGCCGGTCGCAGACATGTAACTATGGACTCTTTGGCTCTGTTCATACCAACTGCCGATAGAAACAATGAAAGTAAATATGTGGAAGTACGCAGGTGGTTCCCTGTTTGTTACCTGCTCTGTCGCATGTATTTGACACCACAAATATAAAAACCACATCAATGCGTTCGCCAGACCTTTATCTGTCTTGTGATGATAATATTTTTGCAGTTTGGACCCACCGTTTTGATTTACAGAACAAACTATACCAAAGAGGTACAATTATCATTAAATGGACATGTTTGACCCATGGAAGATACTGTCTCCCCCTCCCTCACTGTGGAAATCACCATAGCAACACACACACACCTCCTAGGATCCTATGATCCTATCATAAAGACTCTTTACTGTAAGCTGTGTTGTCCTCTCTTTGCAGGACATGTCAAACAGCAGAGTAAAGGTAGCTCAGATCAGCTGTTACTAATGATATTAACTATAGGGGGGGCATCTAGCGGCATCTAGCTAAAGCCCAAAACGGTCTCCTAAGCCCCTCTCCCCATGGGAGAATGAATGCGTGTGCATGAGCAGTGATTGACACGCAGTTAGACACCCCCCCTGGCCCTGATTGGTGCATCTGAACAGGGAGCTGTGGATTTTTGTAAATCTCACTACAGGCTGTAGGTGGTGGCAGAGGAGCCAGAGTTTTTTTTAATTACCTGCTTTATGTATATTTCTACAGGAACATAGGGTCAGTTTCAACAAATATGATAGAAAGTTAGTTTTATAAGTCAAAAGGGTTACGGAAATCACCATAGCAACAAGTTCTGACACACACACTTCCTATCATGGAGACTCTTTACTGTAGGCTGTGTTGTCCTCTCTTTAAATGTTACTATGGAACAACACCCACACTCTGTCTGTCTGTCTGTCCAGATGAACGGTGGCAATGGTGGCAATGGCGGCAGCGGCGGCAGAGGCGGTGTTGGCGGCAGCGGCTGCGGCGGTAGCTATGGCGGCAACGGCAACGGTGGCAATGGCAGAAGCGGTGACAGCAACAGCGGCGGTGGCAACGGCGGCTGTGGCAACGGCGGCTGTGGGAACGGCGGCGGTGGGAACGGCGGCGGTGGGAACGGCAGCGGTGGGAACGGCTGCGGTGGTGGCGGCGGTGGCGGCGGTGGCGGCGGCGGTGGCGGCGGTGGCGGCGGTGGTGGCGGTGGCGGCTATGGCGGCAGCGGTGGTGGCGGTGGCAGCCACTATGGTGGTGGCGGCGGTTATGGTGGCTATGGTGGCTATGGTGGCTATGGCGGCTATGGTGGCTATGGTGGCTATGGCGGCTATGGCAGCTATGGCGGCAATGGTGGCAGCAGGAGTGGCAATGGCTATGGCGGCGGCGGTGGTAGCAGCGGTGGCGGTGGCAGCGGTGGCTATGGCGGCAAAGGAGGCAAAGGCGGCAACGGTGGTAGCAGCGGTGGCCATGGCTATGGCAGCGGCGGTGGTAGCAGCGGTAGCGGTGGCAGCGGTGGCTATGGCAGCAGCAGTGGCAGTGGCTATGGTGGCAAAGGAGGCAAAGGCGGCAAAGGCGGCAAAGGCGGCAGCGGTGGCAATGGCGGTAACAGCGGTAACTTTACAGACATATAGGAGGCGGCGGAGGAGGAGACGGAGGTGGCTTTAAATGTAATTTACAGACATAGTTTGGCTAAAACTGACATTTGGATATTGGACTTGGTAACAAAATTATTGCTGCACACATAACATCTCTCTCTCTCTCTCTCTCTCTCTCTCTCTCTCAGTTGTCCTGGCCAAGCTGAATCATGGAGGCCATGGTGTTGGCGACACTAAGTGCTCGTGCATCATGTGCTGCTGCCATCTAGCTATTGTTTTTAAGAATTTGAATTAAAAATATAAAAATACGAGTGTGTCATAATGTATCTCAGTCCTATGTATAATGATATTGTGTCAGGAAATGATTATTTATTATCACTGAGAGAATTCTTTGATTTGACAGAAAAAAAGTTGGAATATTTTGAGGAAAAAAAAGACAAAAATGTTGGAATATTTTTTTTTAAATATTGGGACTATTAGGGACCTCAAGTAAAAGCCATTCATTGGACCGAGTGGAAAATGGATTTAAATTTGGAGTTAACAATATGGAAATGTAATACCAAATGCTTTACAGATTATCACCAACCAATGAGCATTTTGCCTCATCTCAAGAGATGGCCAACCAGTCATATCATACAAAAGACAGTGGTGAGTTATAACTTGCATCTGTAATAAATCTAAGGGCAGAGTGTTAGATCAAATCTAGGGGTTTTAACGTTGATGATTTATATTTATATGTCTATGAATCACATCTCCATGATCAAAAACGGGCAAAAGTAGCTTCCACAATTCTTTTTTTGCAAGATATAGGGAAGCAGGATTTGTTTCTATACAAAAAGCCAACCTTCTGGCGCATCTTGTAGACAAGATTATCAATATGACATTCAGGGCCCTACTTTAACGATCTAAGCGCACGGCGTGAAGCGCCTGGCGCAGATGCGTTTAGGGCATGTCCAAATCCACTTTTGCTAGTTTGACGGCGGAAAAAAGGGTCCGGGCGCATGGTTCAAAAGGGTTGTACTTAGTGTCTTAATTCATTCATAGGTGTGTTTTGGGTGTAAACCAATCAGAGTGTCATCTCCCATTCCCTTATATATATATATATATATATAAACTGACAACTACGTCGGTCTTAAACTAGCAAAGACACTTGTGTCAGGCTTTGTGTCAGGCTTTGCGTCAGGCTTTGTGCCGTGCTGCGCCGGGTGCAAGATAGGGCCCTTAATGACAATCTTTGATCAATCCATATAACAAGGTACTCATACTCGGAGACCCTTTTAATATTTGTAAATAACATACATTTAGTCTTATCTGCATTTAGATTTTTCTTTTTTTAAATGCAACTTGTAGTTCATTAAACGTAACTTGCAGTCTTTTAGTAGCTAGTTGTATAGAATCAGCTACACAATAGACAATGGTGTCATCAGCATAAACATTGTTTTTTGTGCCAAAGATATAATTTATGTATGAGCTAAAAAAGAACTGGAACTGGAATCGAGCCTTGTGGTGCACCGTTGGAGATGGGTTACACATCAGATTTAAAGTTCTCTGTTCTCTTTTACACACTAGTGTCTCCCCTCAAAATAGCGCTGGACGAATTTAAGGGGAGTGCTATCCCTACCAATATTAACAAGTGTTTGTAGGAGTAAGTTGTGGTCAACTGTATCAAAGCCTTAGAGAGATCAACAAATAAGGCAGCACAATGCATCTTCCTATCTAAGACATTTAGAACGTCATTTGTGACTTAATTGATGGTACTTATGACCTAATTCCAGGTTGAAAAACCGTGTGCCCCTGGTGATGTAGTCACCGATAATTATTGTGGCGGTGGGAGAAGCGGACAAGGAGTGTCCATGGTCCAGTATCCATGTGCACAGTGAACTGCCACAGAAAAGCCCAGGTTACTTAGCTTCTGAACCAGTTGTTGGGGTATAACTGTATTAAATGAGCAAGCAAAGCTTGAGTTCTATGATCAGTTAAAAAACCTTCATAGTTTGGATTTTAACAAAGAGGTTATATTGATGGGGGACTTTAATGTCAATTGGAGTGATAAGGGTGGAAGAAAAAAGCTTAAAAACATTACAGACTATTTTAATCTTACACAGTTAATTGAACAACCCACAAGAGTAACTAATCGGTCTGAAACTAAAAAAGATTTATTGTTCACAAATAAACCAAAAAGAATTACAAAGACCTTTAATCTAATGACAGGCCTGTCAGATCACGATATTCTAGAAGCTAAAAAAACATTGTTTTCATTCCTCAGCCACACCCATATGTTAATATGTATCAGTCCTAACTAAATAACAGGAAAACCTTGGGGTAGCACTGAGAGAGATTTAATGGAATGGGGTTCTCTCTAATGGAGACCTGGAGAGTGACTGTGACCAAGTCACCTCATCAATTAAGAAAGTTATGGAGCCCTACCTCAGAAAGTGGAGCCAAAAGAAAAGCAGGGACCCATTGCCCTGGCTTAATGAAGAGTGTAGGAAACTTATGAAGGAAAGAGATCAATTTTTGAAATAATCTTTAAAATCACGTCTTACAACAGACCGACAAAAATGTACTTCATTAAGAAACAATGTAGTAAAAAGGCTAAGACAAGCTAAAGCCAAATTCTTCATTGATACTATTGAAGAGGAAAGAGGAAATGGGAAGAAGATATGGCAAACCATCAACAAGCTGACAGAAAAACAAGCAGAAAACAGAATCCATTCAATTCAATTCAATTTTATTTATAATATCAAATCATAACAAGAGTTATCTCAGGACACTTTACAGATAGAGTAGGTCTAGACCACACTCTATAATTTACAAAGAACCAACAATTCCAGTAATTCCCCTAAGAGCAAGCATTTTGTGCGACAGTGGCGAGGAAAAACTCCTTTTAGGAATCATAACAATAAAGAACTACAGTTGAAAATTAACACTGAACTACTCACAGATCCAACCATCATATCTACAGAACTAAACACTTTCTTTCTAGATTGTGTTCATGAAATAACCCAACTTTTTAATTCACCTAGCTACTCTACTTGCTCCATTAATTATGCAGAGCCGATTTTCCACCTACAACAAATTACTGAAACAGAATAAGCAAATATCATCAGTGGCTTAAAAAATTCTAAGGCCATGGATATCTATGACCTTGATACTATTTTTTTTAAAAAGGCACAAAGAGACCTTTCTACAGCCTATTACATATCCAGGGGCAGATCTAGAAAAATATTTATGGGGTGGCGAGAGGGGGGCAGGAATTTTTGAGGGGTGGCAACATATGGCAGACGTATATATACTGAATTTTATCACAGTTTGATGAGAAATAGTATGTACACACTACAAAAGGGCACAGGCTGCCATTTACCAACTCAGACAGACAAACTTAATCTCATGCAATCAATATCTTGCATTTGGGGTTTCATGTGGAACAGTTCATATTAGGAATAAGTGACCATACGATGTGATCTCACTTAATAGGAGATAGAAGTATGATAGAAGTATTATCACAGGAAAGGCATTAAGGTAAGACACAGGTGATGAGTGGCAGATGTGTGAGAGGGGAAGCAAACAGTTTTTGACTGTGTCAGAGAGGCAGCGTTGCAGGCAGCATTTGTACAAGATTAGGAACTGTCATTGATTAGTTATAACCATCAGACTGTGTTAACACACACTAACATTTTAGCCTGGGAGAGTATTTTTAGGTTAATTTGTTTAATTCTTTTATTTAATCTGAGCAATAGATCGAAAATACATTCTACACAAAATATAAAAACTCATCTCCCCATCTCACACTGACAACTTTCCCTAATTATTCATATTTAAGCAAACATGAATTTTTATATTTATTTGATGTCTAAGCAATGTCTCTTAAATTTTATAAAAATGTCCATCTTTGTCATTTGTTTGTGTATTCATATGTAACTTAGTATATATGCAGCAACAATTTTCCATACCATGTGGACCAGCTCGACTGGAGATGGTTGGTGATGGCCCAGGCACTCTGCTTTCCCTTTCACTGTCTGAGCTCTGCACAGTATCTTGTCTCTCGCTTTCTCCCTCCTCATCTTGGTGATGCTCTCCCTCCATATCTTCACCGCTGTGGTGTTCTCCCACCTCCTCCTGTCCCTGGTCGCCTTGGCCTTGTATTCTATCTCGGTCACATTTCTGTTGCCCTTTTCTCTCCACCTCGTCTTCGTCTTCTCTCTCTCCTTCCACCTCTTGTCTCTCTCCTTCCACCTCTTTTCTCTCTCCTTCCACCTCATATTACTCATATATACATTTTGTAGCCTACTTTACACAGAACAAACGTCAGACCTAAGTAACATTATATGTAGGCTATAGTTAGCAAAATAACGTTCTTCAACCTGATTTTTATCATCTCGCATCAGCATCGCAACTATGCTAGCACTGTGCTTTTGTTATAATTTCATTTCTTGATAGATAGTTAATCCGTTTTGACCTCTTTCCTCCTCTGTCTCCTTTCCTAACGACTCCTGGCTCCCTCGCTTTGCGGCACTCAGTTTTCCAAACAAATCAGGCTCTTGCCGCTCTGGCGTCATCTCGTGCTGCATTCACTGCAGTCGGACATTGGCGATTCGCGCTCATAAATTGTCAAATTGGCCATAACTTTTAATTCGTTGCTACCAAATGGGGTGGCAGCAGGGGTGGCAAGGCTTTCTTTTAGGGTGGCATTTGCCACCCTATGCCACCCCGGTAGATCCGCCCCTGTACATATCTGATTAATCGGTCCTTAAGACAATCCATTGTGCCATCAGCATGGAAGATGGCCCTGGTTGCACCCATTTTTAAATCAGGTGAAAGATGAGATATGGCCAATTTATCGGCCAATCAGTATTTTGCCTGTTGTTTCTAAAATAGTCGAAAAATGGGTGGCTAAATTACTGATTCAACATCTCAATAAAAGCAATAATTCACTCCAGCCTATGCAATTTGGGTTTAGGGCCCATCACTCAACAGAAACACCCAACTGTTTGTTTTTGGAAAAGGTTAAAGGCTACCTAGATGAGAGTTCTTATGTTGGTGCTGTTTTCCTAGACCTAAAGCGAGCTTTTGATACTGTCAATCACGAAGTTCTTTTATCTAAATTAACATTTTAATTTCGCTGAGCAAGCTCTCAACTGGATGAAATCATACCTGTCCAGTAGAAAGCAATGTGTTCCTATTAATGATTCAAAGTCCCCACTCTGTGAATGTCCAGTAGGGGTCCCCCAAGGCTCCATACTTGGTCCAATCCTGTTTACACTGTACATAAATGATTCGCCAGAGGCATGTAAAAATGTTGATGTTCAGATGTATGCAGATGATGCTGTAATCTTTAGAAATGCTAAGAACTACCAAGAGATAGCATCCACACTTACATCTGCAATGGCTCACATTGATGACTGGCTCATTAAGTCATGTCTCTACCTAAACACCAAAAAAACAGTCAGTATGGCGTTTACCAAACAAAACAAGAAGGTGTCACATTCTAATATGTTCTTTAGAGGACAGGAGCTTGATATTGTTAATGAATTCAAGTATCTAGGAGTCATATATGACTCCACGCTAACATTCAGAAGTCATGTAAAAAAGGTGGCAAATGAAGTTAAATTCAATTTGCAGAATTTTATACAAGTTCGGCCAATTCTTGCTGCCAATTTGTTCTTATATACTATGATGTTTTCACATATTGAGTATTGTTTTACAAACTGGTCATTAACTAGCATAACTACTCTTAAAAGCATTGAATCTCTATTTAAGAAAGCCATAAAAACTTTTGATTAAAAGGCATTGTCATTTCACCATTGCAATATCTTAGAGAGATACATTTTTAAGCTTTGAAAATTTAAACATTTCAAGTATGCTTGTTTTGGTATATAAAGTGTAACATAATCTCCTTCCGCTGCATGTTTTTTTCCAAAAAGTTGAAAGCGGAAGTAGTACACGGGCCTCTGTAAAAGGGGACTGTGTCATTTAGACGCACCACTTCTGGACAAAACGTATTGTCAATAATAGGAGGTAGACTCTGGAATAGACAGTGTCCTACATTCAACACCTTTAAAACTCACTTAAAACAAACCAGAGATGCACTTACTTTTAACGGTCACACATTTCATCACCCATACACTTTCACTGTTAAATTGATTGCAGTATAGAGGTGGATGAACAATGTCTTTGTCATCATGTAGTTTTGTCTTGTTTTGTTTGTTTGTTTTGTCAATATATATGTCATCATTATGTGTACCTTTTAACTTATAGTGAATGAGTGCTGTATGACTGCTGGCTGTTATGTCACCTGCCTAGTTATTTTTACTAATTCTGGCATATTTACATGGTGGTTTTATACAACAATGTTCATAAATATGGATGGTCCCTATCAAATAAATCAATAAAATAAAATGAAAATAAATAAATGCTGAGCTGAAATCCACAAACAGCACTCTGGCATAGGTGTTCGCCTGATCCAGGTGTGTCAGGGCTGTGTGGAGAGCAGTGATGACTGCATCCTCTGTCAACCTGCAGAAATACTGCTTTAGACTCCCGTATTTAATATAGATGCAACGTTTCGACCCTACTGGGTCTTCTTCAGGCAAATGGTAAACACATCTCATGGAAGCCCATTACTTCATCCACTGTGCAGTCAATAATCAGAAAAATATCATCAATAAATTGCTTGTAAAACAAGATCTTTGAGTAAAGTAACAGGGGAAGTTTGATTTGGCAGCTAGCTTGTGAATTTCACCACCGGATCAATAAAGTCTCGTCTTTATCCTCTTTAATACATCATACATACATACATCATATCAAACACAGCAACACTTTGGCAATTGTGGCTCTCGTCTGAGGAAAAGGTAAGAATAAATAAGCTCTATTTTTCTAGTGCTGATTTGTATAACTGATTTGATTGTATATTGGTAAGTGACCGCGCTTTCCCCCCCACCTGTCTAGCCTAGATTTAAGCTCCCGCAAATGTGTCCGATCTCATGCCCTCACTGCACTGATATATCATAAGGCTTCAAACATGCTCTTTGTCACGCTAAGTTTATGTCCTGGCTTCCTCAAATGTAAATATGTCAATTACGTTACTGTAATTCACACGCCTCTCCGGGAACCATCACCTTATCGTGGTGGAGAGGTTTGTGTGTCCCTATGAACCTGAGGGCTGTGTTGTCTGGAGCTTTGTGCTCCTGGTAGGGTCTCCCAAGGCAAAGTGGTCTCAGGTGAGGGGCCAGACAAAGAATGGTTCAAAAACCCTATGAAAAAACGAGGTAGAGATGATGTGACCCTGCCCGGAGGAAGCCCGGGGCCCCCGTCTGGAGCCAGGCCCAGATGGAGGGCCCGTCAGCGAGCGCCTGGTGGCCGGGTTTGCCACGGAGCCCGGCTGGGCACAGCCCGAAAAAGCTACGTGGCACCTCTCTCTCCAACCCATGGGCCCACCACCTGTGGGAGGAACCGCTGGGGTCAGGTGCGCTGCCACATGGGTGGCAGTGAAGGTCACGGGCCTCGACGGACCAGACCCGGGCAGCAGACGCTGGCTCTGGGGACGTGGAACGTCACCTCTCTGTGTGGGAAGGAGCCGGAACTTGTGCGGGAGGTGGAGCGCTACCAGTTGGATCTGATGGGGCTTACCTCTATGCACAGTCTCGGTTCTGGAACCATACTCCTGGATAGGGGTTGGACTCTTTTCTTCTCCGGAGTTGCCCAGGGTGTGAGGCGCCGGGCGGGTGTGGGGATACTCACAAGTCCCCGGCTGAGCGCCGCTACGTTGGAGTTTACCCCGGTGGACGAGAGGGTCGCCTCCCTACGCCTGCGGGATGTGGGGGGGAAAACTCTGACTGTTGTTTGTGCGTATGCACCAAACAAGAGTTCGGAGTATTCGGCCTTCTTGGAGACCTTGAATGGAGTCCTGTATGGGGCTCCAGTGGGGGACTCCATAGTTCTGCTGGGGGACTTCAACGCGCACGTGGGCAATGATGGAGACACATGGAGAGGCGTGATTGGGAGGAACGGCCTCCCTGATCTAAACCAGAGTGGTTGTTTCTTGTTGGACTTCTGTGCTAGTCATGGATTGTCTATAACGAACACCATGTTCGAACATAGGGATGCTCATAAGTGTACTTGGTACCAGAGCACCCAATGGCCAAAGGTCAATGATCGATTTTATAATCTTTTCATCTGATCTGAGGCCGTATGTTTTGGACACTTGGGTGAAGAGAGGGGCAGAGCTGTCAACTGATCACCATCTGGTGGTGAGTTGGGTCAGAGGGTGGGGGAAGACTCTGGACAGACCTGGTAAACCCAAACGGGTAGTGCGGGTGAATTGGGAACGTCTGGAGGTGGCCCCTGTCCGACAGACTTTCAACTCACACCTCCGGCGGAGCTTTTCGTGCGTCCCTGTGGAGGCTGGGGGCATTGAACCCGAGTGGACAATGTTCAAAGTTTCCATTGCTGAAGCTGCGGCGGGGAGCTGTGGTCTTAGGGTCTTAGGTGCCTCAAGGGGCGGTAACCCACGAACACCGTGGTGGACACCGGTGGTCAGGGAAGCCGTCCGACTGAAGAAGGAGTCTTTCCGGGATATGTTATCCCAGAGGACTCTGGAGGCAGTTGCAAGGTACCGAAGGGCCCGAAGGGCTGCAGCCTCTGCCGTGAAAGAGGCAAAGCAGCGGGTGTGGGAAAAGTTCGGAGAAGACATGGAGAAGGACTTTCGGTCGGCACCAAGGTGCTTCTGGAAAACCGTTCGCCACCTCAGGAGGGGGAAGCGGGGAACCATCCAAGTTGTGTACAGTAAGGATGGGACGCTGTTGACCTCAACTGAGGAGGTAATAGGGCGGTGGAAGGAACACTTTGAGGAACTCCTAAATCCGACTAATACGCCCTCTATGGTAGAGGCAGAGCTGGAGGATGATGGGGGATTGTCGTCAATTTCCCTGGTGGAAGTTGCTGAGGTAGTTAAACAACTCCACAGTGGCAAAGCCCCAGGGATTGATGAGATCCGTCCAGAAATGCTTAAAGCTCTGGGTGTGGAGGGGTTGTCTTGGTTGACACGCCTCTTCAACATTGCGTGGAAGTCGGGGACGGTGCCTAAGGAGTGGCAGACCGGGGTGGTGGTTCCCCTTTTCAAAAAGGGGGACCAGAGGGTGTGTCCCAATTACAGGGGTATCACACTTCTCAGCCTCCCCGGTAAAGTCTACTCCAAGGTGCTGGAAAGGAGGGTTCGGTCGATAGTCGAACCTCAGGTTGAAGAGGAACAATGCGGATTCCGTCCTGGTCGTGGAACAACGGACCAGATCTTTACTCTTGTAAGGATCCTGGAGGGAGCCTGGGAGTATGCCCAACCGGTCTACATGTGCTTTGTGGATCTGGAGAAGGCGTATGACCGGGTCCCCCGGGAGATACTGTGGGAGGTGCTGCGGGAGTATGGGGTGAGAGGGTCCCTTCTCAGGGCCATCCAATCTCTATACGACCAAAGTGAGAGCTGTGTCCGGGTTCTCGGCAGTAAGTCGGACTCGTTTCAGGTGAGGGTAGGCCTCCGCCAGGGCTGCGCTTTGTCACCAATCCTGTTTGTAGTATTTATGGACAGGATATCGAGGCGTAGTCGGGGTGGAGAGGGGTTGCAGTTTGGTGAGCTGGGGATCTCATCGCTGCTTTTTGCGGATGATGTGGTCCTGATGGCATCATCGGCCTATGACTTCCAACACTCACTGGATCGGTTCGCAGCCGAGTGTGAAGCGGCTGGGATGAGGATCAGCACCTCTAAATCGGAGGCCATGGTTCTCAGCAGGAAACCGATGGAGTGCCTTCTCCAGGTAGGGAATGAGTCCTTACCCCAAGTGAAGGAGTTCAAGTACCTTGGGGTCTTGCGAGTGAGGGGACAATGGAGCGGGAGATTGGTCGGAGAATCGGCGCAGCAGGTGCGGTATTACATTCAATTTATCGCACCGTTGTGACGAAAAGAGAGCTGAGCCAGAAGGCAAAGCTCTCAATCTACCGGTCAGTTTTCGTTCCTACCCTCACCTATGGTCATGAAGGCTGGGTCATGACCGAAAGAACAAGATCCAGGGTACAAGTGGCCGAAATGGGTTTCCTCAGGAGGGTGGCTGGCGTCTCCCTTAGAGATAGGGTGAGAAGCTCAGTCATCCATGAGGAGCTTGGAGTAGAGCCGCTGCTCCTTCGCGTCGAAAGGAGCCAGTTGAGGTGGTTCGGGCATCTGGTAAGGATGCCCCCTGGGCGCCTCCCTAGGGAGGTGTTCCAGGCACGTCCAGCTGGGAGGAGGCCTCGGGGAAGACCCAGGACTAGGTGGAGGGATTATATCTCCAACCTGGCCTGGGAACGCCTCGGGATCCCCCAGTCGGAGCTGGTTAATGTGGCTCGGGAAAGGGAAGTTTGGGGTCCCCTGCTGGAGCTGCTACCCCCGCGACCCGATTCCGGATAAGCGGACGAAGATGGATGGATAATTCACACGCTCTTGTCTTGGGAAAAGCAGTTGCATTTTGTCCTTCTGTCTCGCAGCTGAGAACGTCGTTTACGGTGAGCGTATTGTCTCATTTCCGGTGTTTCTGTGTACAGACGCTAGTTTGCTGCTCCAGCAAAACATTTACTCAACTCTGCTTTATTGTTTAAAATTAGCGACTACTTGCCTCGATTGCAATTAAACAAAACTTGCCTTGCTTAGAGCGGGGCATAAGCATAAGCATTTGTTTAATTTAAACAGTGTTTAATTTAGCAGCTAACTTAGCAGCTAATTGCCTGGATCGCTTAAACTAGGCCTACACTTCTTATGCTTAGACCCCGCATCAACGGGGCATGAGCATAAGCATTTGTTTAATTTAGCGGCTATTTGCCTGGATTGCCTTTAAACTACACCAGTTTACTCAAGCAGTTATAGCTATCTTCTCTTGCAGCGACTGCCCCGCTGATCTCACAATAGTTGGATCACTGCTAGCTACTTTAGCTACTTTAGCTTAGCTACTTTAGCTTAGCCATTAGAAATGGCTGATTCCTCTCCTACCCTCTCTTGCTCTGTCTGTCAAATGTTTAGCTATTCCTCCGCCTCCTTTAGTGATAATGATAAGGATATATGTATTAAGTGTAGGTTATTCGCTGCTCTGGAAGCAAGGCTTAGTGAGTTAGAGGCCCGATTCCCCACCGTGGAATCAAAATTGTATGCTTCCGCAGCTAGCCAGCGCTCCTCCATAGCTGGTGCAGGCCAACATGCTGTAGCTTCTGTTAGCAGTCCCCCGGCAGACCCCGAGCAGTCTGGCAAGTGGGTGACTGTCCGAGGGAAGCGTCGCGGTAGTTATAAACCAGGGAGTGTACATGGCTGCGGCCACTCTCAACCGGAGCATCCTCGCCTTTCTAAGGGCCCTGACACACCAATCAGACGGGCCGACCGTCAGCAGAAAAGCCAGTCGGACTGATCAGTCGGGTCCCGAGGTCCAAAAAATGCCTCAGAACACACTGAGGCGACGCCGACTTGAGCGTACGCTCTGCGCGTGCGCAAAACGTAATACGTCTCCATACAGCAGGCGGCGCTGCGCTGTATTGTTTCCATTAACAGTCTGATTATTTCCCAGAAAATGAAAACCGGCAGCTGATTGGACGAACGCGTCACATGGTTCTTTTTCCTCCAGAAATTCACAGCCAGACTGTCATGGCGGCTTGTTCAGAATACGATCTCATATTGTACTAAAATAGTTCACCAAAACGTGTTTCTGAAAACATTTTAAGTGAGAAATAGGCCATGCAGTTGCTGAATCTGTCTTCATTTCAGATTGACAAAGGTCAGTTTAAAAGATTTTCGTCAGATTTTGAGCGGCTCATCCTCTCCCCATTTCCGGGTGAGTCCCGACTGCCCTGTCCCCGACTGAACATGTCGGGTAGGCCCAAATGAATGCCGACGGCTCCTCGGACGGCCGACGACACGGGACACACCGAACAGACTCGAGTCATGGACCTCGCCAGACAGCCAGACAGCCCGACGCCCGATTATCGGGCTGGTGTGTCTTCTCTATAACAGGTTCTCCCCACTAAGTGATACACCCGACGAGAAGCCAATTTTGGTTATTGGGAGCTCTATACTGCGATATGTGAGGTTGGCGGCTCCAGCGGCTACGGTCGTATGCGTCCCTGGGGCCAGAGCAGGCGATGTAGAATCCCATCTAAAGCTGCTGGCTAAAAATAACCGTAAATACAGTAAGATCATACTCCACGTAGGTGGTAATGATACCCGATTACGTAAATCAGAGATCACTAAAAATTAATGTTAAGTCACTTTGTGCATATGCAAAGACAATGTCGGACTCAGTAGTTTTATCTGGACCCCTGCCAAACTTGATCAGTAATGAAATGTACAGCCGCATGTCATCCTTCAACCGCTGTCAGAATGGTGCCCAGCTAATGATGTGGGCTATGTGAACAACTGGAAGGCGTTCTGGGGAAAGCCTGGTCTGATTGAGAGAGATGGCATTCATCCCACTTGGGACGGAGCCGCTCTCATATCAAAAAACCTGACCGAGTCTATCGATCCTAAACCATGACAACCCAAGTTTGATATTAGTAATCAGAGGTGCAGTGCAATACATTCCTCTGGGCTTCCGTTGGAGCTGTCGCCCACTCATAGTCTAATCACCACGGTCTCTGTCCCCAGACTCAGATCAGTTAAATCAAATGTAAACAAAAGAGGAGCTATACTTAACAACCTAATTGGAATTAAAACAACCACTGCAAGATGTGGACTATTAAATATTAGATCTCTGTCATCTAAAGCAATATTTGTAAACGATTTGATATCAGATAATCAAATTGATCTATTCTGTCTTACCGAAACCTGGCTGGGCCATGAAGAATATGTTAGTCTAAATGAAGCCACTCCTCCCAGTCATAAAAATACTCAAATTCCTAGAGACTCAAGCCGAGGAGGGGGAGTTGCAGCCATATTTGACTCAAGCCTGTTAATTAATCCTAAACCTAAACTAAATTATAACTCGTTTGAAAGCCTTGTTCTCAATCTTCAACATCCAACATGGAAATCATTACAGCCAATTATATTTGTTGTTATTTACCGAGCTCCGGGTCCGTATTCTGAATTTTTATCTGAATTCTCAGAGTTTTTATCATGTGTAGTCCTTAAATCAGACAAAGTACTTATTGTAGGTGATTTTAATATCCATGTGGACGTTGACAGCAATAGCCTTAGTACTGCTTTCAACTCACTACTAGATTCAATTGGTTTCAGTCAGAGTGTGCATAAGGCCACGCACTGTTTTAACCACAACCTCGACCTTGAGCTGGCATATGGCATTGATATTGAGGATTTAATAATATATCCGCAGAATCCTGTATTATCAGATCATTTCTTAATAACTTTCGAATTCTTACTACCCGACTATACAAAATTAGATAAAAGCTTTTACACTAGATGCCTATCTGGCAGTGTGATAGCTAAATTTAAGGAAGATATTCCAACAGCATTTAACTCAATGTCGCGCTTTAATATAACAGAGGACCTTTGTGTTAATTTTAGTCCCCCCCAAATTGATAAATTTATAGACGGTGTTACGGCCTGCCTAAGGACGACTTTAGACTCTGTTGCTCCCCTCAAAAAGAAGATGATGAAGCAAAGGAAACTAGCAGCTTGATATAACTCCCAAACTCGCAAATTAAAACAAATCTCGCGAAAACTTGAAAGTAAATGACATTCCTCCAAACTGGAAGAATCTCGTTTACATTGGCAAGACAGTTTGAAAACCTATAGGAAGGCCCTCAGAAATGCCAGATCAGACTATTACTCATCACTAATAAAAGAAAATAAGAACAACCCAAGGTTTCTTTTCAGCACTGTAGCCAGGCTGACAGATAGTCACAGCTCTATTGAGCCATATATTCCCCTAGCTCTTAGTAGTGACGACTTCATGAATTTCTTATTTATTAATTATTAATTAATTAATTTCTAAATTATAACAATTAGGGATGGAATTCATCACCTTTTGCCCTCAACTCCTAATGGTTCACCTTTGAATGCAGGAGTACTAGAAAGAACGACAGGACCTGACATATACTTAGACTGCTTTTTTCCTATAGACCTTCAACAATTAATGCTAAAGGTCTCTTCAGCAAAGCCATCTACCTGTCTCTTAGATTCCATCCCAACGAGGCTACTTAAAGAAGCGTTACCCGTGGTTAACACTTCATTACTAGATATGATCAATATGTCTTTATTAACAGGTTATGTACCGCAGTCATTTAAAGTAGCTGTGATAAAACCTCTTCTGAAAAAACCCACTCTCGATCCTGAGGTCTTAGCCAACTATAGACCTATATCTAACCTTCCCTTTCTCTCGACGATCCTTGAGAAAGTAGTCGCTAATCAGCTATGTGACTTTTTACATAGGAATAGTTTATTCAAAAACTTTCAGTCAGGATTTAGAAAATATCATAGCACAGAGACGGCACTGGTGAAAATTACTAACGACCTTCTAATTGCTGCTGACAAAGGACTTGTCTCCATACTTGTCTTATTAGATCTTAGTGCTGCTTTCGACACTATTGACCATACCATCATGTTACAGAGACTGGAACATTTAGTTGGTATTAAAGGAATCGCACTAAGCTGGTTTAAGTCCTATTTCTCTGATCGATCTCAATTTGTTAATATCAACGATAAATCCTCCAAGTACGCTAAAGTTAGCCATGGCGTTCCTCAAGGCTCAGTGCTTGGACCAATTCTATTCTCCTTATATATGCTTCCTCTAGGCAATATTATTAGGAAACATTCAATTAGCTTTCACTGCTATGCAGATGACACCCAATTATACTTGTCAATCAAGCCAGACGAAACCAATCAGTTAGCTAAACTTCGTGTGCATTAAAGATATAACAACTTGGATGACGTACAATTTTCTGATGTTAAACTCAAACAAAACTGAAGTGATTGTGTTGGGCTCCAAACACCTCCGAACTTCATTATCTAAAGATATAGCTATTCTGGATGGTTTTGCCCTGGCCTCCAACACTACTGTTAGAAATCTAGGAGTTATTTTTGATCAGGATTTATGCTTCAACACCCATCTAAAACAAACCTCAAGAACAGCCTTTTTTCATCTTCGTAACATTGCCAAAATTAAAATCCAGGCTGGACTATTGTAATTCCTTAATATCAGGATGCTCAAATAAGTCCCTTAAGACTCTCCAGCTGATCCAGAATGCTGCAGCACATGTTCTGACAAGAACTAAGAAAAGAGATCATATTTCTCCTGTATTAGCTTCTCTGCATTGGCTTCCTGTAAAATCCAGGATTGAATTTAAAATCCTTCTCCTGACCTACAAAGCTCTAAATGGTCTAGCACCATCATATCTAGAAGAACTCTTAGTACCGTTTTGTCCCACTAGAGCACTGAGCTCCCAGAATGCAGAGTTACTTGTGGTTCCCAGAATCTCTAAAAGTAGGATGGGAGCCAGAGCCGTCAGCTATCAGGCTCCTCTCCTGTGGAACCAGCTCCCAGTCTGGGTTCGGGGGGCAGACACTGTCACCACATTTAAGAATAAACTGAAAACACTCCTCTTTGATAAAGCATATAGTTAGGGAGTGAGGAGATCCAGAAATGCTTGTTACTAACCTAGCTCTGGGGAGTTTACTCCCCGGAGTCCTTATGTTCCTTTTCCCAGCGTTTTTCGTTAGATCTGGATGGCACCTAGACCTTGGTTTCAGCTGTCGCCGTGGTCCTGCTTCAGTTCACCCTGCTACGCTCCACGGTGCCCTGTTGCGTCCTGCTGAACCTGCTACATCCAGCCATGCCCTGCTGTACCACGCTTCATACTGCAACGCCCTGCAGTGCCCTGCTATGACATGAACTACTATGACTACTATTTCTTAGTCACTGTTCCATTATCTTCATTGTAACTATTATTTCCACTGTTCAGCACATCCCCAACCGGCATCGTCAGACACCGCCTACCAAGAGCCTGGGTCTGGCCGAGGTTTCTTCCTAAAAGAAGTTTTTCTCTTTACTGAGGTTTCTTCCCAAAAGGGAGTTTTTCCTCACCACTGTCACACTGAATGCTTGCTCTTGGTGGAACTACTTGAATTGTTGGGGCTTCATAAATTATAGAGTGTGGTCTAGACCTACTCTATCTGTAAAGTGTCTCGAGATAACTCTTGTTATGATTTGATACTATAAATAAAATTGAATTGAATTGAAATTAAAAATTGAATTAATGAAGAAAAGGAACAACAGCCATTGCGCGGACCGGGTTGAAGTTAGTTTTATGTTGGATATTCAACATACAAGACATCGCTAAAGAATGCATTTGGAATATCCAACCTTAAACTATCTTCACCGTGGTCCACGCAATGACTGTTGTTCCTTCGCTTCATCGCACGTAACCGCCATAGTGACAGTTACCCGGCATCACTGATGGTATTGTTGTTTCATCAGCTTAATTTCAGAGAATCAAATGGTTTAATGTAGGCCTAGCCTACACTGTCACCAGTTTTAGTGAAATGTTGAAGGACATAAATCATTGAATGACAGCAAACTTTAAAGTTGTTGTTGTTGTAGAGTTCTAGAAATAAAATAGCCTATTATGTGCCATGTGTTATGGGTTAATAAAAGGATGAATACATATCAAGTATGATGTCTGCTTTGTTTTGTAGGGCCAAAATTCACCATCACAATACTTTCAACAAAGATGTCATCCTTCTTTCGAAGCCATCAAGCAGTGTCGTCGTCAAGCATCACACTAAACAACGGATACATGAACATGGACATATATTGAATGGGTTTGAATTCCAGAAGTCTTGGGACCAGAAGACTGTCACTGAACAAATAAGGGAAGCCTTTGGAGAAAAACCGTCAGCTGAAGTGAGGTAAGCACTTTAAGTTTATAGGCTATATCATGTATCAACCCATAATTGGTGCATACACATGCATACATGATGATTAAATGCTGTCAATTACCGCTGACCTCTGTAACCTGTTCTTCTTAAACTTTAATTTCAGTTTAGTAACTATAAACATTTTGTGGAACTATACAAATAATTTGAATGTTTACAATGTTCAATCTAAGAGCAGAAATTGACTAAATTGGCTTCTTCTTTGTTGGAGTAACATACTTTATAATTAGGAGGGGATACTGGTACTCTTTGGGAGATGTCACTTTAAAAAATGGATGGTAGAAGTAACTCTCGGAAATATAAAGACAAATCTTGATGTTTCCAGGTACTGGATGATGATCCTTTTAAGGATGATAGCAGCGATGACAACAATTTGAGTTCAACTCGCCAACCATTCTTAGTTATAAGTTTTTTAAAATCTCTATTGGAGATACATTTTATCAATTGTTTACTTTTCACAGGGTTGGGTTGAAATTTGTAATAAACACCCAAGAAATCCCCAGTTTGTTTTTCCCTAAAACCTTATCACAGACTGAAATTTCAGACAAAAGACATCACATCACATAGAATGAATAGAATTGTATGAATTACTTTTGCTGAATGTTTTACAGTGATCAAATTAAAATAATATCAAAATAAATATTTTTTTTTACCTAAACAGTCTTTTATTTAATTTAAATTATTTTTTTCTGATAGTTAACGAAATTTGGATTCTGTGTAGAGGTTTTGATAAAGTCACACATAATATTTGGTCCTGGATTTAAAAAATATAAATACTAAATATAGCTTTGGAGATGCAAAATAAAATTTGTAAAATATTTTGTCAGTATATTTTCCTCAGAGGGATTATTTGAATTTCCCTGAAATATGGGGAAAATATCTGAATTCTGGGTGACTAACTTTGTGCTTGTTGATTTACGTTTAGTTTTACCTATGGGAAATTACTCACCATAATTCATTGGGAGTTGGAACACTGTATATTCGTCGGCGTATTGCATGGCGTCTTCTGAGGGATCGCCCAATGGGATCAATTTCTTGCAGACTCTGTCTAACACGCCCCCTTTGAATGCGTAACCCACGTGACCTCAAGCTCCCCTGAACATATCGTTCACCTGCATTTGTAGTTGACTGAAGAATTTCAGCGACAACTCTGTTCAGGTTGTCATTTGACAGTGTTGCATATGTCAGTGGCTGAACACCAAACAGCTGTCTATGCCTGTAGAGAGTCCGACAGCTTACTCCTAAGCATGTTGCACTGCTCTGCCAGTTCATTCCAAGGGATACTAGATGAGAGATTTGATCTTGTGAAATGCTGTATTGAGGCCTTCCTTGAAGCCCAGTCATCACAGGTGGAGGCAACAGGGCATACCTGTTCTCAGACCTGGTTCTTTGCCTGCTTTCATGAGCACTCACCAAAAAATTAAGATATCCATGTAAAGACTCTAATGTATTGATCGTTTCTCTATTTCTTGAATCTTCAACAAATCTTGAGATGGACATTAATCCAGATAAGGTTTGAACATGATCACGAAGTTCTCCATACAGCCTCTCATGAACAAAGAAATTTGTAGCTCCTCTTTGGATATTTTCAACACATTCCAATATATTGTTAAAAAAATGTCTAATGTAATTTTTATTGCTACTTACTCCCAAAATGAGAAACTGCACTTGACAAGAAAACAGGATCAGTTTGAATAGCATCATTGTGTAGGTGGGCTCCTTAAATCCTGGTTAGGACCAAGCTAAACAAGTCTTCCACAAATTATGTCACCCCTTTTTACTTAAAAATTGGCACTGTCAATATTAGGATTGTGAATGCTACTGACGCTTAGCGCTGAACAAAGTGACAATGATCTGTAGTTGTGATTTACAGATTATTGGAATTTTTTAAAAGCAAAACAATCCAAAGGGGTATAATGACACAAAAAAATCCCAGGGAAAAGCACTTAAAAGCAATACCAAAAACACTTTTTTCTATTGGTCCTCAATGCAGGGATGCCAACTTTTGAGTTCAGTTTGAGTGAGGTTTTTTTTCCATTACTACACCCCAAAAACTAATGACCTATCACACAGGTGTATAATGCCCCTGGAAATGTATTATAATTGTAATGTATTATGCATTCACAACATGGAAGATTCAATTCCTAAAGCCTCTTTTTTACATTTCTTATTAAGGCCACTTATACTTCAGGACAGACTTTTCTAAAAACACATTAAATTGCCATGTGCTAAGGAGAGGTAAAGTGTGTAAAAAAATCCATTATTTTTTTATAAAATATTTTTTTGCCCTTAATTTTTAGACTATAAAAATGTTCAATATGACCAGTTCAGCAAAAATTGGTTTTGTGTAAACTAGACAGTATTTTATTGACGGTCACGGTTACGTGCGATGAAGCGAACCACCAAGCGTGGACCACGGTGAAGATAGTTTAAGGTTGGATATTCCAAATACATTCTTTAGCGACGTCTTGTATGTTGAATATCCAACATAAAACTAACTTCAACCAAGCAATGACTGTTGTTCCTTTTCTATAATACGCTTACCGTAAACGACGTTCTCAGCTGCGAGACAGAAGGACAAAATGCAACTGCTTTTCCCAAGACAAGAGCGTGTGAATTACAGTAACGTAATTGACATATTTACATCTGAGGAAGCCAGGACATAAACTTAGCGTGACAAAGAGCATGTTTGAAGCCTTATAATATATCAGTGCAGTGAGGGCTTAAATCTAGGCTAGACAGGTGGGGGGAAAAGCGCGGTCACTTACCAATATACAATCAAATCAGTTATACAAATCAGCACTAGAAAAATAGAGCTTATTTATTCTTACCTTTTCCTCAGACGAGAGCCCCAATTGCCAAAGTGTTGCTGCGTTTGATATTGCAAAGACTGCCGTGATCCTCCGGTTTGGCCTTGTGTAGCATGAGCTGCGTGGCCTGTAGCAGGGACTTGTGAGTTGCCACCTGGTCTGAAAAGTTGTCTCATTTCACTTTCTGCCATGCTGTGAACAACGTTAGGTGCAGATGAGCATGTCCTTTGTCGCTCAATGGCAGAAATAGTATCAGAGGATGTTAAAATATTTCTTAAAACTCCAAGGCTTGCTGCAAAGCGTTCGTCTCATCTCCGTCCATGCTGATCACGACCTGAACATGACCCTGCTCGAGTTTCTCAGCCAATCACAGCGTCAGGTTGACAGCTAATCACAGCGCGATAAATGTTCTGCCATCCATTTCTACTATACTCCACAACACTTTCTCTCACACACACATACATTCTTCTCTCACAGACATATATTTTCTTCACACATACATACATTTTCTTCTTATATATATATATATATATATATATATATATATATATATATATATATATATATATATATATATATATATATATATATAATTTAAAATGTATATATAAATATAGAAATATGAGAGACAAATATATTTGTGTGTGAGTTAAAATATAGAAATATAAGAGTAAAATGTATGAATGTGTGAGTTAAAAATGTATTCTTATGAGAGAAAAAACTGTATGTATGTGAAAGGAGAATATATGTATGTGAGAGTGAAAATATATGTATGTGAAAGGAGAATGTATGTGTGCAGGGCTTAATTTGAGCTGGAACACGCCGGAACATGTTCCGGCACCTCCAACGTTGGATCCGGAACCTTTTTTATTGGATCCAGCACCTCCTGTGTCACTATGAAAAACGAATCGCCTATGAAAAAAATAAACTACTGTTTGTGTAGTGTTCAATGTTGTTATCTGTCTTGTTAGTCTTTATTCCCCATTGAAGTTCCACAAAAATCTTGTGTTTATATTTTTGATGCGTTTTGAGGTGAATTTTCAGGGAAAGACAGAGGGGGGCGAGGGACGTAACCTGATTTGTTTAGGTCCTATCCCCTGACCAATCGGCTATCCTAACCCTTAACCACTCAAGGTCAATGCCTAACCCCAATCAATCGAGCTGCTATTGAAGGGCCTACACCTACCATCAATGCTGCTAATGCACCTGTCGTTAGCGGAGATGATGATGACCCACATGGGGAAGAAGAGGACAACGAGATGGCTGATGGGCACTTTCAATCTGCAAGAGATAGCGATGGCGACGAAGCAGGTACAACAGACACTCAAACTGGGCAAATCTGGACCAACGCTCAGTTTACAGAGAAAAAAAAAAGTTATCCCTGGCTTACAATGGACAAAACCGGACTGGGCTGTGCCATTTGTAAAAAAGTGGGATCACTGGGTCCGGAAAAAACTGCAGGTATGAAACTGGCAAAAGAATGGATCTCAGGCTCAGTGACATCATCTGCGCCCGATTGGAGAAAAAAGCAAAGAGCCTTAAGGAAAAAGGTTTTTGAGCATGGGAGTACTAAACCACATGTAATGGCATCCAATATTTGTGATAAAGCAGACGAAAATATATTGGTAAACGCAGTAACCAATATCCAAAGCGACCAGGTGCAAACGACTGCCAGAATTATTCGCACCGCTATACAAGGAGGCCAAGCGTCACAGGCCAGCTCACGGATTTGAACATGAAATAGACTGTCAGGAAATTAATGGTGTGGATATGGGGAGGATTCTCCACTCTAACGTGGCATGTTCTCATATACAACAGCATATTGCAACTGACATGAAAAGAAAATATTTGAGAGGATTGTCACATGTGCTCCAAAAATCGGACTCATGCTGGATGAGGCCACAGGCTTGAATAAAAAGAGCGCATTAATTGTGTATTTACGAATGCAGTTGCCAGAGATGGAATCGCCCGACAACATATTCTTTGATCTTGTGGAGTTAGATGGTTTTGGCGCAGAAGGCATTGTCGGCAAACTGTTGGATGCCTTAGATCACGGCAACTTAGACGAGGCCTTCCTCTCAAAAACACTTGTCGGTCTCACATGTGATGGTGCGTCAGTGATGCTTGGACGTAAGAGTGGGGTGGCAACTCGACTTAAAACCCGCTTCCCAAATATCATGGTGTGGCACTGCTCTGCGCATCGACTTGAGCTTGCAGTTGGTGATGTGATGAAAGAAATGGGGGCTATAAATCATTTCAAAATCCTCATGGATAAACTTTACGCACTGTACAGCACATCAAACAAAAACCGAGTGGAGCTCAAAGAGTGTGCTGACGGTGACGGTTTGAACATTCAGTTGTGTAAAATTGGCCGGGTGATAGACAACAGATGGGTGGCATCTAGTCTCAGAACAGTCGAAGCTGTGTGGAGAAGTTATCCTGCCCTCCACGGACATTTTACGCACGCAGCGGAGGATTCTGCTTGCGAGAGCGCAACTCGGGAAAGCTACAATGGCTTGGCAAAGCGCCTTTCATCCCATGCCTTTGTTTGCAATTTAGGATTCATGTATGACGCACTGCAAGAACTGTCAGAGCTGTCTCTCGAGCTCCAAAAACGAGAATGCAATATCATAATGGCGCATAAAGCCATTTGTCGACAGATCCGGGTGTTCGAGGCTATGTCTGAGCGGCCCGGTCGATACAGCCTATTGAGCCAGCGCGGGGTCGAGGAAAACTCCTTTCAGGGTGTACCGCTGCATGCAGGGCGGCTCACTGACAAAACCATGGACCAGAGGATGTTTTTTGGGTGCCTGGCTAGAAATCTGGATCCAAACAGGATACAACAAGCTAATTGAGGATTTAAAAGTGCTTTATCCACAACATTGGCCACAAGATGGTGACGCGCTGTTCGGGGTGAGTGAAGTTGAGATGCTCTGCCAGCAGTTTTGCATCGATAACCCACGGAAAGTCATCAGGGCATTCAGGGAATACCGTGACAATAATTGGACATTCATCCCAGATGAATTGAATGACCTCTTGGCTGCGGTCAACACTGTCCCTATCTCAAGTGCTGAGTGTGAGAGGGGATTTTCCCAGATGAACTTAATCTGTACAGCAAACAGGGCGTCTCTTCTCCCCTCTACCATCTCCTCCCTACTCTTCCTTTGTCTTGTTTTTATTATTATTCCATGATGTGCTTGTGTAGATTATTAATTATTGGGTGTTCATCATTGCAATATACATATATATCCTACTATATATGGTTTCATTTCTATGTGTATATTTAAGTCCCACAAGAAGCCTGTTGCTGTTTACATGGTCATGGTCACATGATGTTTGTCTCATCCAGTGGGTTTTTTAGTTAATTTAATAGTCCGATGGATAATTGCTGCTTGTTAAAAACGATTGTTGCAGTATATATTTTTTTACATGTCGCACTGAAAAATAAACATTGCCCTGATGTAAACACAGCGTTGTTTAGTTTTTTTTAGTCAGAGAAGCTACGTAGGCAGTGTATTTTTTTTTTGTTCCGTTACCTCCAACCCCCGTTTTGAGTCGCCGGATCCACCCCCCCTCTGCGCTCCGGGACCTCCCACTTTACAAATTAAGCACTGTATGTGTGTGAGAGTGAAAATTTATGTATGTGAAAGGAGAATGTGTGTATGTGTGTGAGAGTGAAAATATATGTATGTGAAAGGAGAATGTATGTATGTGAGAGTGAAAATATATGTATGTGAGAGCACCAGAATGAATAATGTCTTATACGGCCCTTCATAGGGACGTGTGTTTGGTCAAATCAAAGAATTCTCTCAGCAATAATAAGTTATCATTTCCCAACACAATATCGTTACACTCAGGACTGTGACACATTATGACACACACACACACACACACACACATACATATACACACATGCACGCACGCACGCACGCACACACACACACACACACACACACACACATACATATACATATACACACACACACACACACACACACACACACACACACACAGACACACACACACACACACACACACACAAACACGCACACACGCACGCACACACACACACACACACACACACACACACACACATACATATACATATACACACACACACACACACACACACACACACACACACACACACACACACACACACACACACACGCACACACACACACACACACACACACACACACACACACACACACACACACACACACACAGACCGAAATAGAGAGAGAAAAGTGTTCTTTTAATTCATGTCAGGTCAATAGTGGGTACATTATATAAAAGTTTAAGAAGCTCAAACATTCAGCAAGTTATAGGTAGGGTTGGGTACCGAAACCCGGTTCCACTATGGATCCGGTTCCTACGCAAACGGTAGTATTTGGACCGGATTAGAACGCAAATTTCGGTTCCTCATTTCGGTTCCTACTGAAATATTTTCCCTTTGTTGCTCCGGACAGCGGCAGACTCTTTTTTTCTTTCTCCCTTTTCTGCCGAGTGGCGCACGTGCCCGCTCGCGGTGTGAAGCGCGTGTCCGCGCTATTCTCGGACATGCACTCTACTATCACAGCTGATAGACGGCTTTTTGTACACGCTCCGAAACTGACGTAAAAATATCATACTTTCTCTGTAGTCTACCATTAGCTAGCTATCGTAAATGAAGGCTGCTTTTAAAATAACATATTTTCCCTCTGGGCTCACCAAAACGGATGTAAAGGCATATTATTAACCATTCACTGCACGTGATCGCTAGCAAACATATTACAATGCTCTACTAGTCTATCGTTCAAGACAAGACCCTGTAGCCTGGTGGTGGGGGAGTGTGCCCTTTCAAACTCCTCCCTGTGTGTACAGGCCTCTTGGACACCATCTGAGAGAGGTTTCTCCTGTGCAGGACATGCCATTAGTCAGGAGAGGTGTCGTATCTTGCCAGAGAAGGCAAATATGGTCATTTTTCTGCAAAAGAACTGCTAAAGTTTGAAGCTGTTTGACATACCAACTCAACAACATGTATTTTGTTGTTACTTGTTAATAGTGTAACTGTTATTTGTTAAATTATTGTAGTTATGTGTTAGGTGACTTAGGTTTACTTATTATATATTAAAGTACTTTAAAACATTAATACATTGTTAAATTTAAATCATTTTCAATTTAAAAAAAACTCCATAAAAGAGCCTTTCTTTGATGTAATTTTTCAGTTTTTCAAGAATCGGCATCAGAATCGGAATATTTCAATTGGTACCCAACCCTAGTTATAGGTTATAGGTCAGAATGAAGCCTGGAGGCTGAAATGAGTGTGATTTGGTCAAATCGTAGACAGATAATACATCAGAGATGACACAACTAATCTTTTTGGCTAAAAGCGTATAGACCTTTATCTTTACAGAAATATTGTACTTTTTACTTTACATTTTTTTTCGATTGCTAGACAACAGTGGAGTAACATGCAATACTCTAACTACAGTCTGCACAGCAGCAGCTCATGTGGACCAAACTCTTGTTCATTTTTCATTGCTTGAACACAGTTTTCAAAACTCTACACACTTATTCCATGACTTTAACCACAACATGCACAACACTGTGGATTTACAGCACTTGGTTCAAATGCCTATCAAATGCCTATCAAATACTGCTGATTGGAATTTTAGCTGAAAGCCTAAGCAGGTGTCTTGTTTTAGACTAGTTAGTGAACATACACGGTATTGATATAGAGAAAGCTAAGAAAGCCTTTTTTGTATACAAACACCATATAATTATGAAACAATTATAAACTGTACCGTTTGAGAGAAACAGGTAAGAGCAAAGATACCAACATGTCCAGGTAAGATGTCTGAGGTTACATACACAGCTATAAAAAAATGTGAAAAAAACTATATCTTTACGATAGTAAAACTGCGTTCTTACTGTTTTTCAGAAAGTAATGGAGGTGAATGCAATGGGAACACCACATTACTGTAATTAGTATTTAGAGATGATGCAGACATCCAGTGTGATGAAGAAAAGTTGCCTCATGATGCTGGAGAGAGGCAGGATTAGTCACACTATTCTTTGTTACTGCAATGTACCTTTAGTTTTTTTATCAGTAATTCCATAAATTACGAGAGACAAAATATTATATTGAAGTAAACTGCTGATTTTCATTCCTTCTTGTTTAACTTATGTAAAAATTGGTATATTATAAAATCTATATCTTTTCTTTAAAGAAACTAATGAGTAGTGTGAAGTCACTCAAACTGTAAAGATGAGAAAGTTTGTAATTTCTCTATTGGTGTTTGATGCTAGTGTTTTTCCTCGCAGTGTGTTCTGAGTGACAGTGTGTGTTATCTCAGTTAGGACTGTTTTAAGACGTGTGTTAAGACTTGTGTCGCTTGGAATGAGTTTTGCAGGAGACGTGAACTGTTTAGCTCAGGTGACTGTTAGTAATGCAGACTGTAGTTAGAGTTTTGCACATTTGGCTTCAGTTGTGCCCAGTGTTGGTTAGCAATCGAAAAAAACTGTAATATACAGTAAATGGTTTACAGTGTAACTACATTTATTGAGACTTTTGTTTGCTCAAATCAAATAATTCTCTCAGTGATAATATGTTATCATTTCCCGACACAATATCATTACACTCAGGACTCAGACACATTATGACTCTTTCTTTATTAGTCTTCAGAAAAGCACTTGAATATAAAGTCAAAGCAGGAGCAGCAGATATAAGCAGTTATATTATCTCTACAGATATAAGCAGTTATTTTATCTCCACAGATATAGGCAGTTATATTATATCTACAGATATAAGCAGTTATATTATCTCCACAGATATAAGCAGTTATATTATCACTACAGATATGGCCCCCATCCGCCCCCTCCGCCCCCATCCGCCTCCCGTCGCCCCCTCCACCCCCGCCCCCATCCGCCAACGCCGCCGCCCCCCGCCGCCCCCTCCACCGCCGCCACCTCCTCCTCCTCCTCCTGCTCCTCCGCCTCCGCCTCCGCCACCCCCACCGCCTCCGCCGCCCCCGCCGCCTCCACCGCCACCACCGCCACCACCTCCTCCTCCGCCGCCGCCACTACTCATCTTGATGGATGGGTGGGTAAATGGATGGATGGATGAATGGATGGATGGATGGATGGATGGATCTGAGAGAGCAAAATAGAAATAGTTAGCATATATTATGGAGTAAAATGAATCTATGTTTGTTTCTATATTCTATAACAGGTTCAGGTTATTTGTACCCGTGTGTCTGAAGACACAGAAACCTCTGTTAGCTCGGGGTCAGTCTACCTCGGAGGGTTTACACTTTATGGATCAGAATCTAAATCTTTATGGTTTTACGTAGCATTTGTGTACATTTTATTTTCAGTGAGACATTGCAACCCATCTAGTAATAATGATAATGTTCTTTGTGTCACTGTTTGAGTGGTTTAATAAACTGGTTAATGCGAGAACTTTCCTCTCTGACGCGTGAAATCACAGTGACCATATGTTTACAGAGCTGTGATTGTATGTGTGTGTGTGTGTGTGTGTGTGTGTGTGTGCGGATCTCTGAATCCAAAGTTACACAGCGCACCGAGCAGCGTTTGAAACAAGTTCACCTATTTTTTATTTTAATAGATATGTTTTATTGAAAGTCACAACATACATTACCACATTATTTTGACCATATGTGAAAGTATTAATATTGTGTGAGAATGTGTGAATCGGCTCTGACAGCATTCAAATCAATTACCTGAAATCATCCACCCAAACCCAGAGAGTTTATTGACATCAGCGCCAGCGCGTGCCTATAGGCAGACTAGGCAAGGTCTAAAGCGGCACTTTGGCAAGGCAGCAAAATGTGGGCTCATAAAAAAATTCAACTGTTTTGTTTGGCCCTCATTTTGTCGCCTCTTGCAGTCCATTGGAGAGGAATGTGTGTCCGCCAATCAAAGTCACCAATCAGTGCCCCTATCCCCAGTTTTAACGAGGTCAGAGGTCGGGACACTAACTGTACAGTAGGCTACACGTAAACATATAGCGTCGCCACCTGTAAACAGACTGATGAGGATATGAAAGTTAACTGTAATAGCAAACAAGCAAGTGCTCCAAAAACAAAATTATTCTTTATTGAAACATATTGATCCCGACGGGAGTGAAAAGGAGGATGCTGGCCCTCCGGAGCCCCGGAGACGGACATATACAGCCACAAGCGCTACCGGGAGTGGCAGTGAGTTTGAGGCCGCTGGACATATAACATTAGCGTTGCTACCTGTACACGGACAAGGTGAGGAGGATATGAAAGATCTCAGCAAACGGCCTACAACAATAACGCAATAACTAATAGACATTTTGACAGAGAGCACCATATCAGGTCAGAGGAATTGATTTCCCCAGGGATGATGCACACAGAAAAAAGTAAGATAAGTGTTTTTTTTCTTTAGTGGTAAGTTGTGAACCTGGTGATATGTGCCACTTGTCTTATCACTTACAGTATGTTCAACATAAAGTAAAATTTCAAAAAAGTTTCACAGCCTGAATATAAAAAGTCTCAAAGTTGCTAAAATAGGAGAACAATACAAAACAGGATGTCAAAAATGTATCAAAAATGTATTTTAAAAAAAGTCCAGAATGCCTGTATATGTAAACTCTCTGCTTCTGTGGAGTGTCAAAGTCTGCAAATCTGCCAAATTCTGCTTTAAGTTTGGCGTAATTGCAGATTTGAAAAAAGGTTTCCCATCCTTTTGGGTTTGGTGTACAACTGTCAGGCCAAACTTTATTGTGAACCTAAACTGATATGTATGCTGGATGAAAACCTGCAAGGGGTGTGTTTGGACATCGAGTTTGACACGTGATCTAGGCCAGTGTTTCTCAAATGGGGGTACGCTTACCCCTAGAGGTACTTTAGAGTACTGCAGGGGGTACATGAGATTTTCTTTTAAATGTTTATTTTGATATCAGTCATGCATAATTCCTAAAATATTTGTGCCACAATAATGACGAATTCAGTGATGGATTAGGGTACAAGGTTATTGTTTAGTAAATCAGAAACGAATGGCATAGTGCGGCTTTGTTCTTCTTTATATAGTTCTTTTTCTACCAAATATATTGTGCGCTGGTCAAAGGGTGTACTTAGTCTCTCATGTCCAGACCTTCCTCCACAGCGCTTCAGAGGAAGGTCTGACTGGTATACAGTCTGGGATGGCAGAGAGTCCTGCATGCAGATGGATTTACCTTAAGGCTGAATGCCAGCACCGCCTGTCAGGAAACACAGAATCAATATAAGGGTCAGACATTTCTTTAAATTATAAAAAATAAAACAAAATTTACACTGAACAGACTCCATTTTCTTCACTCCTTTTAGACTTTAAATGGACAGTTGAGATGTATTATAGACACCTAAAAACATCTAGAGCAGTTGAAGAGGACGCTATGTTTAGAATATTTTCTCCGCTTTAACAACAAACCGCCCCTACCCACAATCCCCAGGGAGACACAGCTGCATGATGGGAAACTAAAGGGTAACATGACACACGGTTTCTCTTCAGACCTCTGAGGTCTGAGAACATTTTCTCTGTTTCTACATTTCTTCTTGAATTCATCTTTTAGGGTGTTTTATAGAAGAACTCAGCTCTCTGGACAGTGAGACACAAATCTGTCCCAGAGCTATGTGGAAATGTTGAATATACATAAAAAATCATCAAGAAAACCTCAAAGAATTAGATAAGAAACAGGATGTAAAACAGCGTCAAAAACGTTGAAAAATGTTTGAAAAGCCGTCATAAGCATCAAAAAAGCTTAAAAAATGTCTTAGAAAGCGACACGTGTCAAAAAAAGCTACAAAAGCGTTGACAAGAGCGAAAAAATTGTCAAAAAACATCGAAAGTGCATAAAAAACGTAAGATAAATCATCAAAAGCGTTGATAAAAATGACTAGAGTCAAAAAAGGCTTCAAAAACATTGAAGAAAGCAGCAAAAGTGCAACAAAAAAAAGCAACTAAAGCGTCAACAATCTTTGCTTTGTTTCACCAAACAGCACAAGGCCCCAAAGGGTCCTAGAAAGCCTTAATTAAAGGGGACATTACTTCAAAATCAGATTTAGAATTGGATGAGGAAAAGCAGCAAGGAAATGGATTTGAAAATGGGAAAAGAATTGCCTTTTAAAATGGGGGTAACCGGTGCTACAGAACATTATTATTAATAGTTATTATAAACTAAACTATTAGACACTATTTACAGAAATATGAGTCAACTCTTTCTACAGTGTTGAGTTCGCAGCGCAATGCCAGACTCCATCCATAAATCTCTCATTTTAGTGTTTTCAGGTGCAGCAGTAAGAATTACCACCAGAGGAAAATAAGATTTATGATATTTTACATAGAAAAAGTTTCCACTCTTTCATTCGCCTACCATCAAATTCACCATGCCGTGCAGATTTAAAAGATATTGACACTTTTAGAAGTTTTTCCTGATGTCATCTTATGTGAGGTTTAAGCATTAACAGTGGCACTGATACCGATTCAAAGAAATGTGGACTTCACGTGAAACAGCCGTTACTAAATTAAGCAAAAAGGTACATCCCGTGAAACATTGATTCCTAAAAGTCTCGACTACTTCTTAAATGGTTCGTTTTTTCAGTGGAGTCTGGTTCAGAATCTGAACTTACCTTCAGTTATTTGAAGAACTTTAAAATGTCAAAACATGAATCTCTCTCTCTCTGCTGTCTTGCTCCGCTGATTGAAGGATCGATTGTGCGTGAGGAAACTGCAGCTGCACGAAGAAAAGGACAAGGAGGTGTCTCTCTCTCTCTCTCTCTCTCTCTCTCTCTCTCTCTCTCTGTGTGTGTGTGTGTGTGTGTGTGTGTGTGTGTGTGTGTGTGTGTGTGTGTGTACGTGTGTGTGTGTGATAAGTTCATGGCTTTGTTTTCCATGTTTTAGTGTCTAAGTGACTGATGGGAACAACAATCTTTGACATTGGTCCAGTATTAAGCGTAGAGAGTTTCAGTGAAAACGAAAGTAAAAGACACATTCCATAAAGAACCAGTTGGTTCAGTGTTGTCGTGCGACAGCATCACCTGTTTCCTCATACACTCTTAGAAGAGATGTGTTAAAAAATGACACACAAAAATGTGTTGTTACACATTTAACACACTGTGTGTGGATTTCTACATAAGAGTGTAAAACATGTGTAAAGAATGTGTAAAAAGGCTTAACACAGTTAATGTGTTGGACAGTGAATCTGAATTCTGCCCAGCAACAGCGTCATCCTTTTTCGCGGTCATCCATATTCGCGCCACAGTGAGTCGCTAAAGAAAGGAGAAAATTTCCGCAGTTGGCAAAGGAGAAGGATGGAGACTCCAAACTCTACGGTAAACACTATTTTATCTTAACGTAATGAAAATATCTCAACGTTTTCGAAGCGTGTGGAAGTAGATGTTCATCTGACTATACGATATTTTTTGAGTTAGCTAGGCAATGTCAGGGTTTAAAGTAGTTAGAGCCGTTAGATCTAGCTAGCTAACGTTAGTAAACCTCACAGTAGCTAGCTAGCCGCCGCTGTCCTACATTCATTTGAAATCAAAATATCCGTGCTGTAACTGTAATTATCTGTAGCCAGAGTATTGAACGTGTTAGGTCAGTTGCTGGAAGTTAACTGACTGTTCCATAACGTTATTACCCGATATTCCTGAACGTTACCGGACTGCAGTCATACTTGGCTCTCATGTCGTTTTATTTTTTGCCTTAAATGGTACTGAAATCTCAGCTGGGAATATAAAGCTGGACACTTGTCATCAAACCAAAATGTGAAGGTAAATTCGGCATGTATATAATCTGCCAACTAACTCTAAATCATATAAAAGATAAACCTCAAGCCTTAACGTTAGCTAGTCTTATTCAGGGGCCGTCTAATTACTGGCTATCAAACTTGCATTGGGATTTTGAAGTTTTATTTTTACCCTGCTTACCAAGCAGTTCACTTCATTACCAAAAATGACACCATATATAACAAATTTTGAGACATTTTAGTAAGACAATGGTTTGTTTCTGTTAAATCGGCATGAAATCTGGTAAACGGGGATCGGAGTACCAGCGGTCGAAAAACGTCAGTAATTAGACGGTGCCAGCACCCAGATTCGCAGCCTCCGAGCTGAGCGACCGCTCCTCATTTTTCTGCTCCTCTTACTGTTGTGATATCGTGTTAGACATTTTAGGTAAAGCATTAAAGCTGTTTATTTATGAAAATGAAAGGGGGGGGTACTGTTTTTTTCCCCCCCAAAAGTAACTTAAATACATATTTAACACGGTCCACAATCAGAGCCACTATACCTAGACTTGTCAAATCTGGACTGGATTGTCCCAGAGATGCTGAAGACTTTATAAAATACAGTTTTAGATTTGTGAAAGTTTTATTCTATTTGTGAAAATGCAAAGAAGAAAGTGTGTGTGTGTGTGTGTGTGTGTGTGTGTGTGTCTGTCTGTGGGTCTGATTAGTCCACTTTCACAGCTTTTTTCACATGTAGTCCTTATTGGACCAGGTCCACTATACCTAGACTTTTTAAATCTGCACTATAGTGGTTTTGATTCTGGACCTGGTCCAATGTGGGCAACATGTGAAAAAAGCAGTGAAATCTCAGTTTTTTCATTTTCATAAATGCAATAAAGATTTCACAAATGTCAAAATGGGTTTCAGCTTTAATGCTTTACCTAAAATGTCTAACATGATATCACAGCAGTATCCTAAGAGGTGCAGAAAACCGAGGTATGTAAGTCAAATTTCCCTTAAATGGCAAATCAGAGGCTACGAATCTGGGTGTTAACTTCAGTGTCTGTTGGATGTGGATATTTAATCACTTCTAGATATGTAATCTCATTTGACTTTGAAATTAGTACAAGTAGCAATATCACAATGAATTAGATTTGTACTTTACTTTTTTTTCATGTTTGCAGGAAGTGAGACATGGGCCGCAGGAATCTGTGAAAGTCCTTGCAACTACTTTTAAGAATGGAAATGAATTGAAAAGAAAGATTTACAGTGTCCAAAGCACAACAGAGCTTCTGGAAAAAACAACTGAATTGGGATTTGTCCTTGACTGGATTTTAAAATTCAATATTGATTTCCAAGAGTTCACTGATGTTGATAGTAGTGTGCAGATAAGTAACCTTGACAGATTCCAAGTGCACTTTTCAGAAGCACCCCATCTTCAAACTGTCCCAAGAGAAGTCTGTCAAACTCAGGTACATTTTTACCATAATGTTTTTTTGGATCATGTGTACAGCTAGTCAAATTGTGTTTCAGAAAAGTCAGAGAGACTACAGAGAAGACAGAGAGTCTAACTTTCTGCTCTGCTCTTCATTTTCTGTTCAGCCTACACAGGAGCCAGATCAGCAGACTGGTCTGAGGCCTCTACTTGAAATGAAAGTTCCAGAAATATTTGATGAACTCCAAACTAAGGGCATTGTTACAGAGAAGACCAGAATGAAACTCATTAAAGTTTGCATCTCTGACTTGGTGGAGAAGCATGGATTGTAAGTACAGTATATGAATGTGAACTATATATTATTTTGTATCTTATGTGTGGTTATACAAATAAGCCCACTTGTTTTAAGAATGTACAGCATATGTGCATTGAATGTAATTGTGAATGTTTTAAGTGTTTGAATTGCAATGGGGGGATAAAGTATACAGACGTTCTCATTTGGTTGATACAGGGCACATCTTTTGTTAACAGTTGCTTTTTAATAACACATTTGACAGTAAGGGCTAATCATGTCATTTTTAAAAGAAGAGAAAAAAGGTCTCATGAGTGTTTTTTTTTTTATTTTATTTTTTTGTATTACTAGTTATCCCTCCACTACTGAAAATGTGGTTCTTGCAAAGAACATCATCACCATCTTCCCATCGCTAAAAGTCCAAATTGATGGCAGAGGAGAGGCTTTGTGAGTATACAGTTTATTAGTTGAAAAGTGGGTAGAGCTAGCTATGGGTATGGGATGCTTAAATATTGAAACAGGGAAATAATCAGAATGTTTAAAGCCAGTATTTTCTCTTTTGAAATTTCCATTCTGGTCCGGAATGATTTGATATGCTTTTTTCCCCCTCTAAAATCTCAGGAGCATTTCTTTGATCCAGCATCACACTCTGGGTTTTTGGAGATGAGGCTTCGCAATATCCGCCGGAAGCTAGAGGAAGGCCAGCGTCGTTACAGTAGACACAAGAGGTGCCGAGATGTTGAAGAGATGTCAAGTTCTGTGCAATATGAAGGGGACGGCAGCGAAGTCAGAGAGTTCATCAACCTGATGAAAAGGCTGAGGCCTTCTGCAGAAAACATGTCCTCAATCAAATCAGCGATGCAGAAAACATTCACCTGGCGTAGGTCGTGGATATCCACACATTCACCCACCATGGAGGAAATCTTGCAAGAGTATCCACACTTTCTGGATATACCGACACTGGTAGGTGTCTTTTTGTACCCTTTGCTTAAACACGGAATGCAGCAATCAAACTTATGTGTACATGTAGATTAAAGCAATTATAAAAAGTCATTATACATTGATGAGGCTTATATATTATGTGTCTCTGTCCACTGCAACCACCCAGCTTGATACAGAGTTTGGTAAAATGCATCAAGGAAAGGGGGACCTGTTCCTAAGGCGGTGGGAGGCCAGCATCATGCCAAAGCTGAAAGCTGTTGCTGCCAGGGAGAAGGGTGATGTTGCATCTCTTGTTGAAGGGATGGAAGACCAAACTGAAGGTATTTACTAAATGTTACATTTAATTTCTTCAACTTTTCCACAAAATTATTTAATATGCTTATGTTTACCTCTCTTCTTCCCCAACCACACCCACCCCCGATTCTTGTTTGCAGATGAGAAGTGCTACATCATGTTGGTTGTCCTTACTCATCTCCTTCCACCAATTGCAGCAAGCCGCTGTAGCGTCAAGTCTGCCATTACACAACTCGTTGATTTTGTGCCGGTATGTTTGATGGGAATCTTGAGTAAATGTTGATAATCCTCGACAGGGTGTCTGCACATCCTTAAATTGTCTTGAATTCAATTTTATGAATATTAGGCCTTAAAAGTCATTATAGTCCACATGATTTAAACTTGTTTAAGGAGAGTTATATGCACACTACGTAGGTACAAGGCTATCAGAAAGCAAATGTCGAAAAAGCCATTTAAGTTTAATGACAACAATGTCATAAAATGTATGTGGCTTGGATTAAGTGTGCAGGCGTAATCTTTTCTTTAATGTAAAATCTTTAAACCTACCACTGAACCTAATACAGACTTTATACTTGCACTGACCTGTTAGCAAAATGTAGATTAGCCTAACTCACTCTAATAATCATATTCCTACATAAAATCTACCTCTGCACGGGACCACATACTTACTTACTTTATACTTACCTGCAATGTTTAAATAAGAAAAAGTGGATTTATTCAAATTTGGTTATTGAATATCTTGAGGTCTTAAAAGCATTACATTGAATCAAAACATAGTTATGAATATTATATTCCATTTCTGCCAATAGATCATCTATATCCTACACATTGGTCCTTTTAAAGAAGAAATTATTTGCATTAATATTGCCAAGAAAGATGAAAAAAACAGAGACAGACAATGCTGTGTCAGCATTCACACTAATAAAACATTACATGTACAAAACTAATTATAAGGAGCTAGTTTGCGACATGTTGCTGCTGAACTTAACTTGACTTATTTCTATATTCTGATTTTAGGCAGGAAGTACCATTGCCTCCCTCTACAATGCATCCCAGGATCCAGCACAGAGCACACAGCCACAACTAGTCAGCATTGGTCATCTAATGGGAGGGTCACAGCAGTACGTCATTGTGGGCAAGTCTGACAAGATTGCTATTCCCTTGGATGAAGGCCTGGCATGTGCTGTGGACAAGCTCTTCAAGCTCTACTGGGTATGCAACTTGGCCTACCCAGCCCCGCTCAGCTCTGTGTTCTCATTCAGTTTCTCATTCGAGTACATTTACGACTTACCCATGCCAACAAACAGGAGAGCAAAGGTATTGGAACTCATTTCAAAAGTCAAGTCTATTAATTAGATCTCACCAAAATGTACAGTTGTCCAAGATGTCCATCAAGATTCACACAGATAAAGAAACTGATGTGGCACCTTCGTCAAATACATGCATTGTCAGAGGGATTGGAGTTCACACTTACTTGCAGCCAAGATGGTTGTCCAAGGACATACCACAGCATTAATTCATTTACCAAGCACCTTTCTAGAGAGCACCAAATAGCAAATACCACAGTTGTTGAGCCTTCTCTTCAGACCTTCCCAACATTTACTGACTCCTCTGGGGCCATCGACACAACAACTCTAGAGGAAAATATAGCTGAGCCTTCTGTGGGTTTTAAACTTGTTTCTGTGTGTGTGACAGTGCAGCCTCATTTGTGGCAAAAATGTATGCTGGGTCAAATGTAACACTAATGGATGTAACAAGAACTGTAACTTGCGTTAAAGAACTTGTGGAAACAACTGTAGCTACATTACAAAGTTCTGTGTCATCAGTGTTCAATAATATGGATGTACCACATGACCATGAACTTGTGCTACCACTAATGGAACAGTTTGAAAGTGCCAAACAAATGTTTGATGACATAGACACTCCTTTTAAAATGAATACCCACTTTTCAGAAAAATTTCACCTTGTCAAGCCAAAGGAAATTTTTCTTGGTCACAGGGCAGATACTGTACGGAAACAGGGACAAATGAAGCAGGTTTTGGCACCAGACACTTATCAGTATGTACCAATACTTGAAACGATCAAATTTCTATTTACCAAATGCAAAGTGTCTACTTAAAAAGCAAGAAAAGGAATGACAACATGATGCGAGACTATAGTGATGGGTGTCAATTCTCAACTCATCCACTATTCCAACTCTATCCAGAATCCCTGCAAATTCAGTTGTATTATGATGATGTTGAGACAACAAATCCTCTGGGCTCCAAAACAAAAATCCATAAAATGGGTGCCGTTTACTTCACTCTACGGAATTTACCCCCAGAATGCAATTCATCCCTAGCTCACATTCACTTATGTGTGTTATTTAATTCGATCGACAGGGAGACATATGGGCTTGGTAAAATACTAGAGCCACTTCTTGAGGACATCAAAGTCCTTGAAAACTCTGGTATAGAAGTTGAAGTTAATGGACAAACTCAAGCTCTCAAGGAAAGCTTTTCTGCAAACAAATGTTGCCACTTTTGTGTGATCGATAAGCAGGAAATGCAGTCAGTGTTTGATGAAGACAATGTTGAAAAACGCAACAGGGAGAACTATGAGCAACATGTAAGGTTCTGCGATCCAAGCTCAACTGGTGTTAAAGGGAACTCTTGTTTGAACAGTCTGCAATATTTCCATGTAACAGAAAATACATGTGTGGACATAATGCATGACGTACTGGAGGATGTGGCTCCTTTGGAAGTGAAGCTGTTGTTGCGCCACTTCATTTATGAAGAGAAGCTTTTCACGTTAGAGCAACTTAATCACAGGATTGCTGGTTTTGACTATGGTTACATGAATGAGAAAAACAAACCAAGTGCCATTATCAATTTGAGATCTTCTGAAAATGCTGTCAGGCAAACTGCCTCACAAATGTGGTGTCTCTTGCAAGTTTTACCATTTTTAGTGGGAGATTTCATTAATAGGGAAGACCAGTTTTGGCATCTGTTCATTTTGTTCAGGGAAATCTGCAGCATTATCTTTGCACCTGTTGTCAGTGTTGGGCTTTCTGTGTTTCTTAAACAGCTCATCATAGATCACCATACGCTTTACAAGAAGTTGTTTTGCCGAAATCTAATTCCAAAGCACCATTTTATGGTACACTATCCAAGAATGCTTTGTTTGTTTGGACCTCTTTCTCAATTGTGGTGTATGAGATTTGAGGCAAAGCATAATCCAATGAAAAGGCAAGCACATGTGGTATGCAATTTCAAAAATATTGCCAAAACTCTTGCTTATAAGCATCAGGTTCAACAAATGTACAATTTCAAGCTTGGTGACCCGTTTTGTAAAAAATACAATGTCGACAATGCCTTTCCTATGAACATTGGTGCTTTAAAGAAAGCTGTTGTTATACTGGAGGGACTTAAATCAGCCCTACACACAGATTTCACAATGAGTAGCATTATTTATGTTACACATTCGCTGACTGTAAATGGCCACACATACAGGAGTGGATCGGTGCTGCCACTAAAGACACAGCATCACGGGGAGCTCTTATTTGGAGAGATCATTCATGTTTTACCACAGGGAGAGGTATCCCTCTTTCTCATTAGAGTACTTGAAGTTAAGTACTTTGATGAGCATTTCTATGCATATGTTGTGCAAAAAACTAAAGACTTTGAAATGATCAATGTAAATGATGTTGCAGATGTTACACCTCTTGACATCATGTCAAATTTTAGCACTGAAGAGCTCTATCTCAATCCGAGGTATAAGATTTTGTAGGTGCGTCGGTAGGTGGTGATGTCATGTTCAGAATTTACTTTTGAAAACATGAATTGTTGTACTTGTGTTATATGTGTTGTATAACAAATGACTGCCTGTTTATATTGTATTACAAATTAAGGTAATTGTGTTAAGTAAAAACTGTTAAGTTTTGAAAAAATTTGCTTTTTATAAGGGTTTAATATAAAATCTTAAATAAATGATGATTCATATATTTTTGCTTTTCATTATTTTTATATAAAAGGAAACAATTAATTTACACACAACACTTTTTTGTGTTTATCTGGTGTACACATGATTTACACACAATGTGTAGAACTAACACATGTATGTGTTAAGCTGCCTAACACAGCAAATGTGTAAAAATGGTTTACACATTTGCTGTGTTGAATTTAACACGACATGTGTTGTCCCTGAGCACACTCTGTAGATGTGTTGAAATTCAACACATGTTGTGTCATTTTTAACACATGACTTCTTAGAGTGTATCAATCATATCAAGTTTAATTGTGTTGAATCAAATTCCACAATTATTCTCCCACTCTTCTCAGACTCCAGCTGCTGCCACTCAGCAGCTAGGTGACTTTTCTAATCATTTGATCTCGGTCCAATGGGGGCGAGAGAAGCTGCAAAGTCACATTCAGGTCTCCACCTGGTTTGTCTGACAGAAGGGTGTAACTTTGGATTTAACATTGAGATCTCCAACTATGTAGGGAGGTCCCGCGACAAGTCTGCCCAAATATTATTTCAAATAAACAAATAAAATAATAATAAATGGTGTTAAGAAATTCTAAGACATATTCATTCAATCAAAGCTTGGGTCCAATTAAAGATTAGGCAAAAGATTTACTTAAACAGAATGATGAAATGACATGACAAAAAGCAAATGTTACACTGCAGCTGACAGCGGACTGGAAAGATGCATCTCCACAGTTCAGCAAACGAGCTGAACTGTTACTTTAACAGGTTTAGCTCACAGCCACCCCCTGCCTCTTCTACCACTCCACCAACCCCCCACACCCCCTCTCTGCCTCCTCCCCCCCTCTCTTGCTCCCACACCTCCCCCCTCACCCCCCTGTGGTCTGCCCACTCCCCCCACAACTACAGCACATCTCATCTCCACCCACAGACACTTCAAGTACCCCCCCTGCTTTTTCATTCACACCTGGCCAGGTGAGGAGACAGCTGGAGAGGCTTCACCAGCACAAGGCTGCCGGCCCGGATGGCATCAGCCCCAGGGTCCTGAAGACCTGCGCCAGTCAGCTGTCTGGTGTTCTCCAGTATGTCTTCAACCTTAGCCTGAGCCTGCAGAGGGTGCCGCTGCTGTGGAAGACGTCCTGCCTTGTCCCGGTCCCCAAGAAGTCGACTCCATCTGGCCTCAAGGACTACCGCCCAGTGGCTCTCACATCCCATGTGATGAAGGTGCTGGAGAGGCTGGTCTTGGCCCACCTGAGGCCGCAGGTGAGATCTTCTCTGGACCTTCTACAGTTTGCCTACCAGCCTCGTCTGGGAGTGGACGATGCTGTCATCTATCTTCTGCAGCGAGCTCATTTGCACCTGGATGGCGGTGGCAGCACTGTGAGAATCACATTTTTGATTTCTCCAGTGCATTCAACACCATCCGGCCACTGCTACTAGGTGAGAAGCTGCAGATGATGGGTGTCGGTGAGTCCACAGTCTCCTAGATCACTGACTACCTGACAGACAGACCACAGTTTGTCCGTCTGGACCGTGTTCTGTCTGATGTGATGGTGAGTGGTACGGGGGCTCCACAGGGGACTGTGCTGTCTCCTTTTCTGTTCACCTCATACACCACAGACTTCCAGTACAACTCAGAGTCATGTCACCAGAAGTTCTCTGATGACTCTGCAGTTGTTGGTTGTATAAGCGATGGACAGGAGGGAGAGTACAGAGCGCTGGTGGACAACTCTGTGGAGTGGTCTGGTAAGAATCACCTGCTGCTGAATGTGGATAAGACCAGAGAGATGGTGATTGACTTCAGGAGGAAAGGAACGGCTCCGCAGCCCCTTTGCATTCTGGGTGGAGATGTGGACATGGTTGAGGAGTACAGATACCTGGGTGTCAACATCGACAACAGGCTGAACTGGAAAATCAACAGCACTGCTGTTTACAAGAAGGGAATGAGCAGACTCTATTTCCTGCGGAAGCTGAGATCCTTCAACGTGTGCAGCAAGATGCTGGAGATGTTCTACCAGTCTGTTGTGGCCAGCGCTCTGTTCTCCTCCGCCATCTGCTGGGGCAGCAGCATCGGAGCCAGCGACACAAACAGACTGAACAAACTGATCAGGAAGGCTGGCTCCATTATTGGCTGCAAACAGACATTTGAAGCTGTGGCGGAGAGGAGGTCACTGAACAAACTGCTATCTATCTATCATGGATAACCCCGACCACCCTCTCCACCCCACACTGGTCCAACAGAGGAGCACCTTCTCTAAGAGGCTCCGACAGCTTCGATGTCTCACGGACCGCTACAGGAAATCATTCCTACCACAGGCAATAAAACTTTTTAATACTTCATCTCTGAGTGTTAGATAAGACTAATATACATCACAACTGCCCTGAATGCACCTTGCACAACCTTGCACAATCAATACCAGTGAAACAGTTGTACATTTTTACTCCCCAACTTGCACATTAAGTTTATCTATATCTATCGAAACAGTTGTACATTTTATTTCCAAATTGTATATATTTTAAATATTGCTAGTGTATTATTCTATTATTATTTCATGTATATTGTTTCCTATTGTTTACCCTAGTGTGCTGTGTGTCTGAAATTTTGCTGCTGCAACAACGTTATTTCCCATTTTTTGGGATCAATAAAAAATCTATCTATCTATCTATCTATCTATCTATCTATCTATCTTCTGGAGTCACATCAATCAGTCCCGAATTCACCTCAGTAACCCAAATCTATTCCCTAGAAGTTGAGGGTGGTTCCTCAAATGAAATCCCTCCTTATTGGTTAGATGTCTTCAAAAGAAAGGTGTTATTTCCCAATCCATGTGTCTTGAGGCCACACCCGGCCACTGGATCCCACCAAGTCGGTGTTAATTATTTCCAAACTACCGGAATACGCATTCTTTGTTCTAATCATGTCTGGCCCAGCAGGGGAGGCTCCCAAAAGGCTGGGTCAGAAGTTATCTTTCCTGTGAGGACAATGAGTCTCCTCCAGTGTGCAAATTGACAGATATGACCTAATCAATTCTTTAGAAACATGGGATGGTGAGATGCAGTCAAATGCTGATTAAGTCTGGTGTGAGGCAGTTAGTATTGATACAATGTTTTTCGGCTCAGTTGTAGTGTCACTCAGTCTCACGGCAGTTTACATAAAATAGGTTACATTTTTAACCTAAAAGTATATTACTCTAAAAACATCACCAATGTTTTAACTTTTTTAAATACAACAGTGGTTAGCTTTCTCAATTAGTTATTGGCTAGCAAAGTAAAACATTTTGTGTCGTTAGCTGTGATGCTAAAGCAGTTTTAGCTTTTCCATGATGCTCTGTGAGAATTTTTGACATTCAGAAGCATTGCTGGCCAGTGAAATAAAGTCGGAAAAATACATATTTGACCAACCCACAATGCTGATATATATATATATATATAGGGCTGTCAATTGATTAAAAAATGTAATCTAATTAATTACATACTCTGTGATTAATTAATCGAAATTAATCGCATACATAATTAACGGTGCCTGAACCGATACTTGTTAAGAAAGTAAAATAAGAAAAGAAAAAAAAAGGGTACTAAACAACAGTCGGTGACATTAAAGAACGGCTTGTTTATTGCTAAGGCCATATGGTCAAAATTAAATGATTTAATAATAATGTATAACAATAACTTATTTCACTAGTAAATTGCTGTTGAACGACAAAAACAACCACCAGATGGGAAAAGGACATTTACAATAACTTCAAATGCACCACGAGGCTATGGTTTACCAGTTTCATTGAACGCACCGTCTGTGTTGTTTTTCCGACGGCAGCTGCAGATTGTTACATACCGGTGTTGAATCCTCTACAGTAAAACACAGTCAAACTTTACACCGTTTAGCGTTAGCTGTCAGCATTTTAACCGTTTCTAATCCAGCTACTAGCTAGCGGTAGGCTAACATTAGCTGCTGTCGAGTATAGTGTTAACTAGCATTACGTGCACAAGTGTTTGTGTTGCCTATATGGTCTGTTTCAGAGCACCAAAGAGAAGTGCAGACATATCAGTGGCACCAGATTTCGGTAGCCAGGGTTGGCAGGAAGAAGATTTTTATAAGTAAATGTTCCAATTAATGATCCAGGCAGCACATTCTCGTCTCCCTCCTTCATTTTACAGTCGAATGGTGGCTAGAACGGCTCCGGGTCAAACGTCAATATGGAATGGATTAATCTACGTTATTTTTTTAACGCGTTATTTTATATATATATATATATATATATATATATATATATATATATATATATATATATATATATATATTGTACAGAATAATATTAGATTAGGTATAGTTAAATTGTAGCATGGCTATCAAATGGCTGTAGATGATGATTAATATCCATTAATACTGGAACAACATATTGATACATTACAAATTTGGTGCTTCAATACAAAGTGAATGATTATATGATTTTCAACTAGTTGAGATATGTAGAGCATGTTTGTTTTGCTATGTCTCTTAAATGAATGTGAAACATGTCCTGGGACCTCTCTACATAGTTGGAGATCTCAATGTTAAACCCAAAGTTACATCCTTCTGTAAGACAAAGCAGGTGGAGACCTGAATGTGACTTTGCAGCTTCTCTAGCCCCCATTGGACCGAGATCAAATGATTAAAAAAGTCACGTAACTGCTGAGTGGCAGCAGCCGGAGTCTGAGAAGAGTGGGAGAAAACTTGTGGAATTTGTTTCAACACAATTAAACTTGATATGATATACACTCACCTAAAGGATTATTAGGAACACCATACTAATACCGTGTTTGACCCTATCCTATCAATATGAGCCAACATTTCTAAATAATGCTTCCAGCACCTTGTTGAATCAATGACACAAACAATTAAGGCAGTTCTGAAGGTGAAAGGGATCCCCTACACCATTACACCCCCACCACCACCAGCCTGCCCAGTGGTAACAAGGCATGACGGATCAGTGTTCTCATTCTGTTTACACCAAATTCTGATTTTACCATCTGAATGTCTCAACAGAAATCAAGACTCATCAGACCAGACAACATTTTTCCAGTCTTCAACTGTCCAATTTTGGTGAGCTTGTGCAAATTGTAGCCTAATTTTCCTATTTTTAGTGGCGATGAGTGGTACCCGGTGGGGTCTTCTGCTGGTGTAGCCCATCCGCCGCAGGGTTGTGCGTGTTGTGGCTTCACAAATGCTTTGCTGCATACCTCGGTTGTAACGAGTGGTTGTTTGTCAAAGTTGATCTTCTATCAGTTTGAGTCGGCCTATTCTCCTCTGACCTCTAGCATCAACAAGGCATTTTCGCCCCCCAGGACTGCAGCATACTGGATGTTTTTCCTTTTTCAGACCATTCTTTGTAAACCCTAGAAATGGTTGTGCGCGAAAATCCCAGTAACTGAGCATATTGTCAAATACTCAGACCAGCCCGTCTGGCACCAACAACCATGCCACGCTCAAAGTTGCTTAGATCGCCATTCTTTCCCATTCTGACATTCAGTTTGGAGTTCAGGAGATTGACTAGACCTGGACCACACCCCTAAATGCATTGAAGCAGCTGCCATGTGATCGGTTGATTAGATAATTTCATTAACGTGAAATTTAACAGGTGTTCCTAATAATCCTTTTGGTGAGTGTGTATGAGGAACACATCAGGTGATGCTGTTGCACGACAACGTCTGAAACAAGTTCAACTGTTCTTATTTTAATAGATATGTTTTGTTGAAAATCACAACAGATATGACCACATTATGTGAAAGTATTAATAGTTGGTTCAGTGTTGCACGACAACACTGAACCAACTGGTATATGGGATGCAACTTTTACTTTCATTTTCTCTGAAACTCTCTACGCTTAATACTGGACCAATGTCAAAGACTGTTGTTCCCATGAGTCAGACACAAAAACATGGAAAACAAAGCCATGAACATATCTCACACTCACACATCCCCCCCCCCAAAAAATGCTGTTGCTTAATAACTTTTGTTTTTATATTACAAATAGATTCATATAATTCATATAAATCCATCCTCATATTGTGTTAATGTTTATTTAACTGTTTATTGTGTTTTGTCTGAAGCTTTGGCAACATATTCACTGAACCTTTCATGCCAGAAAAGCCCCTTGAATTGAATGAATTAAGAGAGACATAAACAGAGAGAGAGAGTGAGAGAGAGTGACAGAGAGAGAACCCAATGGCTTGTTTGAATTTGGTTGACCAATCACAACAGAGTGGGCCAACAGACCAGTCGGAGCAAACTCTCCATCCTAGAGAGAGAGTTTGTGGAATTCAAAGAAAAGACCTTGATCTGCCTTCACAACAACAGTGAGAAACAACATCCAGCAGTTGAGCCAAGCAATATGGTCCTACAGCAGAAGGCTGAAACCCATGAGCTGTACCAGGCCATGAAGGAGCTGGAGGAAGACAACCAGGCCCTGAGGTTAGCCCTACGCAGAGTGATGGAGGATCTCACCCAACACTCCACCACCCAGAGCAACCAGCTGCAGACTCTACAGGCTGAGTTCCATGCCCTAAGAGAAGAGCTGAGGAATCATCGACCCCTACTTTCCATAAACCCTACACCCTCTGCATCCCTGCCCCTGAACCCTCGTATCCTATCGGAACCAACTACACCCCACCAAACCACCACCCCTTACTCGGCCCAAAACCCCCTCAAACACACATACTGATGACAGACGCTGACACAAACACACTGACAATAGTACTGGTAAATCCAATCACACACACACAGCACACACTGCTCAGATCATATTGTGTGACTCAAACAGGAAGCACATTAATTTAAAATGCCTCTTCCCAGGCCGAGAAGCAGTGAAACTCTGGAGCCCCACCACGAAGAAGGCCAGTGAGCAGCTATCTAAACAGGTTATTTAGTACTGTTTTATTGTTATTATCATAAACTACCAATAAGCAATAAAAAAAAAACTTATTCCAGAAAACATAAACCTTACTTAACATTAACCAAAACAAAATAACTTTATAATGTTAATCAAGCAAAAAAGAAACTAAAGAGAATAAATTTGAGTGCAAGAGGTTATCACTTTTAAGATGGCTGTTTGGCCATGGCTGCCATCACACACTCCCCCCCTTCAAAGCTGCCGCTGGGACAGTGGGAGAGATAGTCTGCTGTGGTATTGAACTTGCCAGGGATGTGCTGGACTGTAAACCGGAACGTCTGCATGGCGAGGTACCACCTGGTGATCCGCCCATTGGTCATCATCCTCTCCAACCATTGCAGTGCCTTGTGATCAGTTTCTAAGGAAAACGCCCTCTCTCTGAGGTAATATTTGTTTGTTTGCCTCCCCACTGTTACGCTTTGGGTCCCACTTTCGCACGCTCCCCGGGTCATCAGGCGCCTGGCACCTGGCACCGGGAGGCTTGGACCCCGTCATAACTGCTTGCATGCATGTGTGTTCCTTTAAGAACTGTAGGACCTTTACACCATGGGATTTAGTCAGGAAGTTGAATGTGAGCAGGGCAGCCTCATGTGTTATCATCTCTCCATACTATCCGCATCAATCTTCGACGTTCCATGCCTTTGGTAGCATTCTCGGTATGTGAAACAGATGCTGACATACTGTTCTGATATCTTTGTTAATTATTGTCAGAAAGTTTGATGTGTAATATGTATGTTTTTGATGATGATTGATAACTCATATTAGACTGTCAGTATGCTTCATTAAAGGTACAATATGTAACAATAAGAGACTTCATTCGGGATGATAGCTGACAACACAGCCGGGACATGTAGCAATAGCTAGTTACCGTTAGCCCCAGCCGGTGCCGGGTGCTAACGACGCTAACGGCAGTTTAATGAAGCGTAGGGAAACAGAGAATAGCAGACCCAGGCATCCTAGTCACAACATCGGCCATCCATAATGTTAGCTACCGGTGTTTGTACCGAAAATCTCCTCCCTGCCGAATTTCTTCCCCCTTCGCGTTTAGCTGTCTTTACAGTTAGCTAGCTAAATTAACCAGACAAAATGTGGTTTAAGCACCAAAACGAATAGCTAAGATTACAGAAAAGTGAAGGGGGAGATCAGGCAGCTGGGAGATGTTCTCCTGCTGCTAATCATTAGCCAGCAGCTAAAACCTGCTAACGTTAGCCCTGGCTAACTAGCTAACTGGACAGCTAGCTACCAATACAGATTGAATCAAGAAAAACATAATAATGTTGGGGAAACTGCAGCTATTTTATTAGCATGAAATGATTAAACGTTACTAAACGTAACGTGAATAAACTTGAATGGGTAAACTCGTCCGTGCACAGATGCATTTTAATCGACGATAGCGTTTAGCAATAAAAACTCCCATAATTCCATGCAACTCCCCAACGTCATCAAACGTCTGTGTTTACAATCCATTGTTTTGGTTGAGAGACCCCTAGCGGCAGAAACTTACATATTGTACGTTTAAGCTAGTTTGCCACTGTTATCTTGGGTTGTGCTACATGTAAGTTTATTTAGATAAACAATATAGGTTATACTATGTACACTGTATAACAATACATTACGTATTTCCTTTATTTCAGCTTACATGTTAGCTACTGTATACTACTGCATTACAGTGTCATGTAGTTATATTGTTTTTACAATTATGATTGTATAATGTTTGTGACTCATCAATATGTAAGCAACTGGTCATTGTGTTTCATTTCCCAGTTTCACCCATTCTAAGTCAAATAAACTGAGTTACGACGATCCTAGTCTCCAGTGCTTGATGGTGGAAGGTGTTTAGCTGCTGGTCAGATTGCACAGGGTTACATGCATGCAGGAAAAGACACATTTCATGGTAATACTAGAATAACAGAGGTGCAGAGATTACCTAGAAACTACCAGAAGCATTTCAAGGTAATCTCTGCACCTCTGCTATTCTAATATTACCATGTAATAAAATAGAAACAGGCAGTTTTGCATGTTGCACCACTGATTCATGGTTGTTACACAGAAACTACCAGAAGCATTTCCAGGTAATATCTACACCTCTGTTATTCTAATATTACATGTAATAAAATAGAAACAGGCAGTTTTGCATTTTGCAGCACTGAGTCATGGTTGTTACACAGAAACTAGCAAAAGCATGTCCAGGTAATCTCTGCACCTTTGGATGATTTGTTTAATCTAATATTACCATGTAATACAATAGCAACAGGCAGTTTTGCATATTGCGGCACTGATTCATGGAAATTACACAGAAACTACAAGAAGCATTTCCAGGTAATATCTACACCTCTGTTGTTCTAATATTACCATGTAATACAATAGAAACAGGCAGTTTTGCATTTTGCGGCACTGATTCATGGTTGTTAAACAGAAACTACCAGATATGTTTCCAGGTAAGAAGTCACAAGATTAAAAATATAATTTGTAAAATATTACCTTGAAACAAAAGCGAAATCTTTGGAACATAAAGGGTGGATGAATTTCAGCATTATTATATGGTAATTACCAATTTTATATTCCAAGAAGTTTTATCTAATTTGGAAGGTATTGCGCTGATAGTAGCCTATAATACGGTGAAAACATCAACATATATTACCCCATTATTACCATGTTATTACAATATTAATATAACAATATTACCATTACCCAGATATATTATTATCAAACCCTTTCCTACTTATTACATTGGAAATTGCATGTTATTATGTCTGTTACCTTATTACCCCAGTATTACATCTTATTACTGTGATGTATTACCACGTTATTACTTTGGTAATTACATGTTATTACCTATATATTACCTCTTTATTATCTCACTGTTACCCCACTATTACCATCTTATTACCGAGCCGTAATATGCAGTGCTACCGAAATTCACTACAGAAATATTGCAATGATTTATTACCTTAGGGACAAACAGTGGATGTACTTCAAGTGCTTCTAAAAAGATACACCTGGAGCGGGTTTTCATCATTCCAAAGGCACGCTCAATGACTGGCGACCTCTGGAATGATGGTAATTGAACCGTTGCTTTGCCGTGCCTCTCACTGGCCTCTTATATGGTGTGATAAGGGCCAGGGGTTCCTGTAGACATAGGTAGCCACCATCAGCTAGGAGAAAATACCTAGGTGGAGGGTAAGTCCCCCTAGTGTAGATGGGGTTGTTCTTCAGGATGCGTGCATCATGCACACTTCCTGGGTAACCCACAAAGATGTCCATAAAGCGATCCTGATGGTCCCAGACTGCCTGGAGCACCACAGACGGGAAGAGTTTCCTGTTGTTGTAATCGTGACCATCAGGGCCGCCAGGACATTTAATTCTGATGTGGCAGCCATCTACTGCCCCTGCTGCCTTGCCAAATGCGTGGTGATGAGCCAACCGACCAAAGCCATCCCCAACCACCTGGAGCTCCTACTGTGTGCGTGGATAAACTGGGGGAGCACAGCCACCACCTCATCCACCATCCTGTGGACCACTCTGTGCACCATGGGTAGAGACATGCAGAAGACCCTGGAGACAACTCTGTAGGCTGAACCGGTGGCCAGCCAGAACAGGAACACGAGTGTCTCCAGGGTTGGCCCCCATCCATGCTGCCTGTCTGTCTTCAGGGCCACCATCAGCTGCTGCATGGCCTCTCTGCCCCGCCTGAAGTCTGGCCGAGTGTACTCCCCTCCATAGTACCTCTGCAGCACGGCATTTATGGCACAGTAATGCCGTGCCTGTGCAACATGAAGAATAGAGGAAGGTTTATGTATGATTTCAGTTTTTTGTTTGTTAAACTATGAAACATATTGGCTCAAAACTGATTTGCAGAAGGGGAGATTTAAACCTGTTCCCTTTAACTGGTTCATTATCAGCATCGGTTCACCTTGTTATTTTGACTTCATATAGCCTTATTTTGTTGATCACATATTTTACCACCGCATTTGTTTTAAAAGCTAGAACGTTACCAGTCAATAAGCCTAATGTTACGTTACAACCGTAAAACAGCAAAGCTAATAGTATAATAGTAACATTAAGAAAAGTAGTAAGTAATGGCGACAAATCAAACTCCTCCTCCTGCAGGCAGCCTGACGCTGATGCTCCCTCACCATCTCCAGCTCCATCTCAGCAAAAATGCTGTACAGCAAAAAAATCAGTAGCACATCCATTTCTGTCCACTGTTGAATTGCAGCGCCGAAGGTGGGCCTTTTCACTGACGTAATGACGTAATGATGCAATGACGTGTACTTGCTAGCCTGTTCCATTGTACGTGTTCCACGGGTGCGAGCCTGGCAGGGGCGTCGCACCCGTGGGGGATGTGGGTGTTTTAACACCCACACTTTTCCCGGTGAGAGGGTTCAACACCCACACTTTTTCTGCAGTTTTTCCACAGTTTTGCACAAACGCCTTGCGTCAAACTGCCGCCGTAGCTACGTCGTAGGCTGTGTGTAGCAATTATATTGCCTGAGTGAACAGAACTGCGGCCATAGCAACGCTCTGTTTTTCATGGCAACGGTGTGTTATACTTTGCAGCGGTCTTAACAGACCGCATTCTACATTGAAATTCAAGCAATAGTCCAGTAATTTTAAGAAATGTAATGTAAGTATCTTTAGTGTTTGCCGTACATTTGTTATCACCGTTAATGTGTTACATCAATGTAAAGCTTAAAGGAGAACTCCGGGCAATTTTTACGTTAATCTTGATCACTGTCGATAGCAAAAAAACGAGCCGAATCGGTGCTAGCTAACTGGAGCTGCTGCAGCTAATGCCGAGAGCTCCCACTTAGCTTGAACGGCAGTTTTGGGGGCATATCATAAAGAGTGCCTTTGTGCCTCTTAACAGACACAAAATGCAATTAAAATGTCTGTGCAACATGAACAGGGCCCTTACGACAACAAGATGCGTTTTCAACTCAGACATTGTTTAAATTCACCTACCATGTTAGCTGCGAGCTGCCGTCTGGGATGAGTGAGTGTTCAGCCAGGCTTCGGTAATAATCATCACGCAGCAGTTCCCTGTGTATTTGTAGCATATATATCCATTTTGTGTGCGAGCCATCTGGCGTTGGTGAATAGTAGTCTCTGCAGTGGTGAACTGTGTGTTAGTTGCCTTAGCCAGGCTAGCAGGGCCGACCGGCATCCTTCTAATTCCTCCCCGCCTTCCTCACCTGCCGCGGCCGACAACAATCCACGGGCGCCCGCTGGTCTGGTGGATGTCTTCCAGAGGACAGTTCATGCTTTCGCGGCGAAATTTTTGCAGCGAAAAAAGTTTATTTCCCCCTCAAAAATAGGTAATTGAGCACTGTAGTGGTTATGATCATATCAGTGACTATGTAACTACATGGAAACGGGCCAGATGATGCCTGTTTCTTGTACAGTAATACAAGAAGAGCTAGCTAGGTTGGCCATTTGCGTTCGTAAAGTTTAATGTCCGGTGGCATTTTCATCTCTTTTTATATGCCGTTACTGTAGCTATATGCTTAACGTTAGCAGAGATTTAGAAAGTGGTGTGTTTATCAGTTGTAACTACAGGATGGGAGGTAACTTCACCTTTTTAACTTCACTAGCAACGTTAAATGAAAGCTAATATGTACGAGTAGTTTCCCATGTAAGAAGTATAACGTTCCGTAACATTAGCTACGTTACAGCATTCATAATACTACTATACTAATAATAATAAAACGGATAAACGGATCATAATATAATTACGCATGTGCTAATTTGCATAAATAGCACAACAGATCTAAACATTGGGTATAATCAGGTGAAAATGTCTTGTTGACATATAACAGTAAAAGACTTAATGTAAAGGTCTGAATGGAACCCATTTAGGCTACCCATGAGCATTAACACATAGAGGCAGGAAGAAGTGCTTTAAACCAGTATTGATTATTGAGTGTATTAAACCAGTATTATTATTGCAGAGATGGGGTTTGGGGCTGAGTCAGTGGTACTGTTTCTGGGGGATGAGTCTGAGGGAAGAACAAGGGTAAGGAGAATGCAGAAGACAAAAGGTAGGTAAAATAAAAAGTGAACCCCCAAAAACCCCACGGACCCAGCCCCAAACCCCATCTCTGCAATAATAGGCTAATTAATAAAGGCTGGTTTAAAGTACTTCTTCCTGCCTCTATGTATTAATGCTCATGGGTAGCCTAAATGGGTTCCATTCAGACCTTAATATTAAGTCTTTTTCTGTTATATGTCAACAAGACATTTTCACCTGGCTATACCCAATGTTTAGATCTGTTGTGCTATTTATGCAAATTAGCACATACGTAATTAGATTATGCTCCGTTTGCCCATGTTAACAAACAGTACGATTATCCAGCGTTTTTATTGTTAATAAACAAATCACATCCATCCCCCTCACTTTTGAAAAGCTTGCTATGCCCCTGGAGCCTGGCCTAGCCTCTGAAGGATCCTTCCTTGGAAGGACTAGTCCTACCAAGGAAGGATCCTTGACATTGAGAAACGGCTAGAGAGAGAGAGAGTCATAGAGAGAGAGAGAGACAGAGAGAGACAGAGAGAGAGACAGAGCGAGAGAGAGAGCGAGAGAGAGAGACACACAGGGAGAGACAGAGCGAGAGAGAGAGAGAGAGAAAGGCAAAGACACACAGAAACACACAGAGAGATGATTCCGGATTCCATCTTGAGAGGTCACACACAAGATGAGCTCTTGAAAATTTAACCTTTGAAATCAACTTCTGGATGAAAAAACGAAACTGAAGAAATCAATAACCTGCAAATAGCAACATAGAGATACAGACATCGAAAAAAGAAGACGGACCGCAACAAAAGTATCTGTCTTACGACCAAAAAGAGAAGATCTCCAGCATTTTCATCACCGATTATATTTTTTGCAACAGCAAAAAGATAAAAAAATAATGTCCCCTTTCATACAAATGACATCAATATATGGAAGCAGGCCATCTGTAACAAGTACTCACACATTGCCAAACGAAGGCATTGGTCAGCAGGGGTTGTAGCCAATTCCGTGGTCTGTCCCGGGACCATGGTCTCTGGCAGGGACCAGTGGTTACTGCCACTTGGGGTGCTAAAGACACTGGTCGCGACCAGCTCATCAGTGGTCGTGACCAGTTGCTCTATGGCACGGACCAGTGGTCACAACCACTAGCGGCGCTAAAAACACTGGTCGCGACCAGCTCCTCAGTGGTCTGCCCTGTGGTCCCTGTGGTCTGTGAAGCGGCTTTAGTATTTTCTCCCCTTTCCTGTCATTTTGGCAGCACTGTTAGCTGGATAAATGTCAGAGATCATAATCTTTTGTCTATAAAATACCCTATATCAGATAAATTATGATTATTATTGTTATTATTATTGATGTGATTGATGTCCATTGATATGAAGATCTGAGTGGTCAAGACCAGCTGGTCTCTGGCACAGACCAGTGGTCACAACCACTAGGGGTGCTAAAGACACTGGTCGCGACCAGTGGCACAGCGATCATGACCAGCTTCTTACTGGCACAAATAGTCCAGGCAAAGTAGCGTTTTACGACAGACTAATTGTAAAATAATTTTTTGCAGCTTAGATTATTTGTATGAGGTGTCCAGAACAACATACTAAAAGTCCTAAGAAATCCTAGTTGAGGAAATATGTTAAATTCTCATCAATCCGAGATGTGTGCCAATAAGGCCAGGCAACAATACACCCCAATGGGGTTATTTTTTTCCTTTACTCCTATCAAAATGAAACTACACAATGAAAGTACCCATGAAAAGTAAAAATGTTTGTATTACAAGTTTCTTTGAAAATTAATTTTAATATGCAAATGAGCTGTACACTAATCGAATATGCCCAAAATACACCCAAGTAGGCTTCATGTTTTCCTTTACTCCTACCACAATAAAACTTTACATAGTAAAAGTATACATGAAAAGTAACTTTGTCTGTATTACAAGTTTCTTTTGAAATGAATTTGAATATGCACATGAGCTCCACACTTATTGAATATGTCCTAATTTGCATAGGCAGAAACACCATTCATATGTATGACAAATACATCGGCCCAATCTTCATCCAATCATCCTACTGCCAATGGGTGATGGCAATGCTGCTTTTAGACTGGCCTCTAACCTGAAAACTGCCTGGCTTGGTAGTACCTCCCCCGCCGGTGTAGTCTTCAGGGTTACGGAGGCACACAAGCCTCTCCACCATGACAAGGTAGCAAAATGTAATCTCACCACATTAAAGGCTGTTCTGACTTTCTTCTGATGTCATCTGTGGGGGAATGTCATTAGGTAAGGGTTGTTCGCAAATAAAAAAAAAAGAATTTAGAAAGCAACTGGAGGCAAGATTGTGCAATCAATTCTTAAGGTCAATATAAGTCTTTTTGTGGCAAGTGACCCAGGTAAGTGTGGCAAGTGACTTCAAATTTATCGTGTTTATGCATAGGTTAACTTACTGAATGGACATGAATGTGTGAGTTATTTGGTCCCTGTTTTTTCTACTTGTGACTTTATGGCTTCTTGGCCATAAGTCAATTAGGCCTAGTGTTGAGCTCATTTGCATATTTAAAATAGATTTTTCCAAGACACTTGTAAAACAAAAATGTTACTTTTCATGTATACTTTCACTGTGTGAGGTTTGATTGTGATAGGAGTAAAGGAAAAAATAAGCCCATTAGGGTGTATTTTGGGCATATTTGATTAGTATATTGCTCATTTGCATATTCAAATTCATTTTCACAGGACAACACAGGACTTTCACCCGGGCGAGCGGGGATCGCGTCCCGTGTGTGGCGTTTTGTTTCCCGTAGTCTTCCTAATCACAACTGTCCCGTTATTGGGCGTCTCCTGGCGTGTGAGGCGCCCTTTCCCTGTAGTGTTTTTCCTAAAACCAACCGTCGCCATCCCGTTATTGTGGCGCGTCCCCAGCGGCCGTCTCCCAGCGAGTGAGGCGCCCCGTCCCGTTATTGTCGCGCGTCCCCAGAGGCCGTCTCCCGGCGTGTGAGGCGCCCTTTCCCTGTAGGGTTTTTCCTAAACCCAACCTCCGCCATCCCGTTATTGTCGCGCGTCCCCCATGGCTGTCTCCCGGCAGCCGCCTCCTGGCATATCTCCCGCCGTGTGATGCGTCCTTTCCCCGTAGGGTATTTCGTGCTGGCCACCACATAAAAAAAGAGAAAAACGTCCCCATGAACACATATCAATAGATTAAGAATAACCCGAATCAGAATCAGAAAGGGCTATATTGCCAAGTACGTTGCACATACGAGGAATTTGTCATGGTGTTATTGGTGCATGTCACACATTCAAATATAAGAAGGATAAAAGAATATAAACAATATAAGTATAAACATATACACACAGTATGTATTAATAATGATAAAATAAATGTAAATAAATAGTAAAATAAGTTAAACAGTAGTAGAAAAGAACGCTACAGCAGAGTACACGTGACATTTACACGAACTGCCGTGAGACTGGGTTGCTATATTCGATTAGTGTATAGCTCATTTGCATATTCAAATTAATTTTCAAAGAAACTTGTAATACAAAAATGTTTACTTTTCATGGATACTTTCATTGTATGAAGTTTTATTTTGATAGGAGTAAAGGAAAAAAATAGCCCCATTGGGGTGTATTGTTGTCTGGCCTTACCGGCACACATCTTGGATTGATGAGAATTAAACATATTTCCTCAACTAGGATTTCTAGGATGTTGTTCTGGACACCTTATAGAAATGATCTATGCTGAAAAAATTATTTTACAATTAGTTCTATTTTTGGCTCCAAAATGAGTTACTTTGCCTGGACTAAAAGGGCACTAAAATTACTGGTCCTGACCAGCTCCTCGCGACAAGCTCCTACCTGGCATGGACCAGTGGTCACTACCACTAGGGGCGAAAAAGACACTGGTCTGTCTTGTGGTCCTTGTCATCTGCCTGTTGTCTTGACCAGTTACTGAGTGGTCTTTGGAGTAGTTATTGTACATTTAATACACCTTCTCCCCTTTCTCATTGTGTTGGCAACACTGTGCTGAATAAATGTAAAAATAATTAAAAAAAAAAATCATTATCTTTTGTCTGTCAAATATTATTGATCATTACTATTAATAGAAATCATAATAACAATGATTAAATTATTATTATTAGTCGTAGTTGTATGAGTAGTACTATCGACTATGCAGGTCCGTGTCTTCCTGACTGGTTTAAACTTTACCAATGTGTTGCATTTTAAAAGAACGATCATCGAGTGATCAGGTGCTGGATCAATCAAGATGATTCGACTGTTAATTTTGTTACTGTACGGTAGGCTACTTAAGTTGAATTTTTAATTAAACTTTTACATTTTTGTATTTCATTTGATGTTGATTTGTCACTCAACTGTAAATTTTTTCCTCCACTACATTTATTTGACATTAGTTTCTAGATCAAGATTTGATACAAAGGGTAATGTGACAATTTTTTAAAATGCAACACATTGGTAAAGTTTTATGGTGCACTAGTCAGGAAGACACGGACCTGCATAGTCGATAGTACTACTCATAAAACTACGACTAATAATAATAATTTAATCATTGTTATTATGATTTATATTAATAATAGTGATCAATAACATTGGATAGACAAACGATTATGGCTTCTCACATTAGGCGAGTCTGCTAACACAGTGAGAAACGTGAAAAGTTGTATTAAAAATAAATACAAACACTCCACAGATCACTCAACTGGTCCAAACAACAGAACAGATCACAGAGGAGGTGGTCAGGACCAGTAATTTTAGTGCCCTTTGTGCCAGTAAGAAGCTGGTCATGACCGCTGTGCCACTGGTCACGACCAGTGTCTTTAGCGCCCCTAGTGGTTGTGACCACTGGTCTGTGCCAGAGAAGAGCTGGTCCATGCCAGAGACCAGCTGGTCCTGATCACACGGATCTTCATAATCAATAATAATAACAATAATAATCATGATATATCTGATATAGTGTATTTTATAGACAAAAGATTATGATCTCTGACATTTATCCAGCTAACAGTGCTGCCAAAACGACAGGAAAGGGGAGAAAATACTAAAGCCGCTTCACAGACCACAGGGACCACAGGGCAGACCACTGAGGAGCTGGTCGCGACCAGTGTCTTTAGCGCCCCTAGTGGTTGTGACCACTGGTCCATGCCAGAGACCAGCTGGTCCTGACCACAAGATGCTTCATAATCAATAATAATCACAATAATCATAATATTTCTGATATAGTGTTTCCACTAGTGCCCCTAGTGGTTGTGACCATTGGTCCGTGCCAGACCACAGAATCGGCTACAACCCCCTCTCGCATTGGTTGCGGAGGCCGCTTAACTGTGTGTCAGGACGAAACCCTTGATACGGACAACCCTTTACTCACTGTTACTTATTACACAACAATGGTACAGTGCTAGTACAGGGAAATGAGGCAAGCCTCAACTCCTTTGAGGAACTCTTCCCCAAGCTGAAAGCGGAGGCTGAAAGAGACTGACCTAGTACCAGTTGCATCACTATGGGAAGAGACACAGGATCAGGTCAGGAAGAGGAGGGTGGCACCATGACCCCAGAGGTCACAGAACCAGACCTGAAGCTCAAAACCAGTCCATCTGGCCCTGTCCCTCCAACACCCTGCAAGCTCTTTCAACAACTGAGAGATGGCCTGTCCCTCCTGGAGCTGGACTTCAGAGTTCAAGGAGCTCACTATGGCCAGACTTGCTGAATCTGAAACCACCCATCACCTGAGACATGAGCTCCACCAGCTAAAGGAGGACAGCCAAGAGGCCATCGCAGAGCTGAGTAGGGAGAGTGAAGTCACCACCACAGAGCTGAAGGAGACCCAGAGGAGACTCAGACAGCTGACACAGACCATACTCGAGCTGGAAGAGAACACCATACTCAGATCCCAGACCCTGAAAATGAAAGGAGGATGCAACCAACAGAGACCTTAGCTTCAGCAAAGAGCTCCAGAAGATGAGGGAGCAACTCATGAAGAAGAGCTGCCATGAATCTCTTCCCAGCTACAAACATGCCACTGTCCCAACACCTACCCTCTCCCTTGCTACCAAAACAACTCCCTCCAATACTAGCAGTTTTCACCTTTCACAGCTTTTACCCAGGTCTCCAACCCTGACACCCAGAGACTCCCCCCCCAGGGATTGCTGCCCAACCCTTATATTACACAGAGCTCAGCCCTGACAGAGCAGCCAAGTCAGAAGCACAGGTGGTCCTACTCATGGACTCAAATGGTAAATACTTGGACACCAAACACATTTTCCCTGGCCTAAACACAACAGCCAAACGCTGCCAAAACACAGGCCATGCCATGGAGCTGCTCAGACAGGACACATTGGGGAGGCACCAGTACATTGTGGTGCATACAGGCACCGATGACCTTCACATCCTACACCGAGGCACTGCTGAGGCCATGGCCAAGATGGCTGAGAGGGCCTCCAGGGAATTCCCTGACAGCAGGGTGATTATTTCTCCCCTTCTCCCCAGAACAGACACCCCTCCACATGTCATCCATGAGGTCAACATGGAAATCTCAAGGAGTTGTGCAGCCCTTCCAAACATCCACCTAGCTCACCACGCAAACATCGGAACATGGGATCTCTATGACGGGATACACCTGAACAAGGGTGGGATAAGAACCTTTGCCAAAACATTGAAAGATGTTACCCTTGGTCGCAAACCCAACCATCCCACCCACCCAACTGCTGCTCCCAGGAACTACAGACCACCCAGATACCAACAAGACAGTAGGAGGAACTCTACATTCCACCCTCCTGCGGCACCACGCCCCCATACTATATCCCACCCTCCTGCCCCACCAAGACACAGAACACCCCCCTATCATCATCAACAGATGACCTGTCCATGTATGATGAACAGGGTGGGAAATTAGCACCCGGTGACTTTGCCTTGTATACCAGCCACAGTGGCGGGTGGATTCCTTGTAACGGATTGGACAGCTTTTGTCAAAGAATGCTGTTGCTAAGTAACAATAATGCACAATGGAGTCGAGTTAAGTTACTGATAATGAATCCGAATGAATCCCCAACATGTCCTGCTTCATAATAAAAACATTCAAATACCAAAATAACGGAGGACTTTTATTGTGAAAAACGTATAGGAAATGAAACCGTTCACAGCCGGGGCTTTGACCATGCATATTTCAACTCCAGACTTTTGTCAAGTAGTTTTCAGCGCTAGTCCGTGACACCATGTAGCTAGCTAAACTGAGGTACAGACAAAAGGAAATTATCGATAAAAAAAATGTGGCGACATATCCCCGGTGTTAAGAAGCCCGCTGCAGAGTCAGCAGTAGCTGTTGAGGAGGAAGTAAAGAAAAAGAGAAGGTATTTTTCAAACAAGTGGCGCATTGATGACGAAGGGAAAACAAGGGAATGGTTAGCCTACCTTCCCAACGACCAGTTCATGCACTGTACCTACTGTCGAACCTACACGTCGTCAGAAAATGCTAACAATTCGTTCGTTAGAGGAACAACTAACCTTAAACTAGAAAATGCATTTCCTGCGGAAAATGCGTGGGAATGCTGAATAGCTGAATTGCTAAAGCTAAACTGGTTGAATAGCTTAAATCAGTAAGAAGAAGTTAAAGTAGTGAGACTAGTTGAAAAAGTGGAAATCGTTTTAATACATATGAATTTCATTAAAAAGTTAAAAGCTTATGCTAAACTGAACTGTTGGCTTCAAAAGTTGAATAATGACAAAAGACGTAGAACATTGTGAGGTCTGAGTATATTTTCTAACCAATAATCACTCACAAATGCAGAAATATGAAACAAATAGTACGAAAAATCTTAAAGCTCAAATGCACTACACTGCTAAAACAAATCAGGAAAATTGTTACCGTTGGAAGTTAAACTGCATTAGCCAAGTGAAGAGCTAAAATACATTGTTAGAAAAGCTTGAAGCTGAACTGTAATACTGTCAAAGATGAAAGTTGAAATGAATTACCTAAAACGGCTGAAAGAAGAAATACTTTGTATTATTATCAGACACTGCATAGAACAAAAAAGCATCAATCTAGCTGATATGAGATGTGAAATATATTAGGTAAAAATAATGGGGCTGAACAACAGGAAAGAGAGGACAAAGAGAAGGAGAGAAGGAGAGAAGAGAGGAGAGAAAGAGAGGAGAGGAAAAAGAGAGAGCCAAAATAAAACATGAATAGCTGAATTGTTGAAAAGCTAAACTGGTTTAATAGCTTAAATCCGTAAGAAGAAGTTGAAGTAGTGAGAATAGTTGAAAAAGTGAAATGACATCTTGATCAGGGACACATTGGCTGATGTACCCCAGTGGGATTTGAACCAGGATCTTCCATGCCAAAGGCATGTGCCCTATCCACTACACTATCATCTGTATAGATCACAAATGTTCCTTTAGCACTTATAAAGCCTGTCTTTGATCATTAATCACCACACCTGCTAATGAGTGCAAGACAGTGTGAGAGAAACGTAGGTTCTTTATTTAGAACTGTAGGTGAAAGTATGGAGGGGCTGAAAATGTTGGGAGCGGAAGAAAATTTGAAGGATTTGAAGCATGATCTCATTGACTTCAATGTTAGAAAAAAGTGTTAAAAAGCTTAATATTTAAAAAAGAAAAAGAGCTGAACATTTTAAAAGTTGAATGGTTTTAATTACTCAACGTATGCAGAAGTTACGGAGAGCCAAAAAACGTACGGAAGAGGGAATAAAAACAAGAAACAGAAACAGACAAACAGACAGAGACAGACAGACCGAGACAGAGAGAAATAAACAGAGAGACATGGACAGACAGAGAGAGACAGAGACAGGGAGAAACAGAAACAGACAGAGACAGACAGACAGAGAGAAACAAACAGACAGACAGAGAGAGACAGAGACTGGGAGAAACAGAGACAGAGACAGACAGAGACAGACAGCGACAGACAGAGAGACAGAGACAGAGAGACATAGACAGACAGAGAGAGACAGAGACAGACAGAGAGACAGAGACAGACAGACAGACAGAGAGAAACAGAAACAGACAGACAGAGACAGGGAGAAACAGAGACAGAGAGACAGACAGACAGACAGACAGACAGACAGACAGAGACAGACAGAGAGAGACATAGACAGACAGAGAGAGACAGAGACAGACAGACAGAGAGAGACAGAGACAGACAGACAGACAGAGAGAGAGACAGAGACAGTCAGACAGAAGTGGAACACTAAAGATATAGACTAATGTTCATATTACTGCCTGTAGTATTCAATTCAACTGTCTGTGAAAGGGTTGTCATGGTAACGTATGACCAGTGAAAACACCCTTTGAAGTCTGTGATGAGATCTCTTTGATCTTTAATCAGGTTAACGACCGTGTCACCTGCTGAAACTGTCACCTGTGCCCCACTGGAGCTATTCAAAGACACAGAGCAAGCTCTCAAATAAAGCCTCAGACTGCTAAAACGATAAGGGCTATCGGTGAAATGATGTAATCATGACCACCACAAGGCCTTTGTGAACGTATTCATGTAAAATTTATGTTGATAAACTTAAAAATGTGGGCATATCAGCGATTTAAAAAAGTGGTTCGCTCTGCGTTTCGCTGGGAAATGTGGAGGACATTTAACATAGCAGTGAATGGAAGGAGATGTGGAACTCTTGTCATTTGGAAGCTCATCGAGCCAAAAGTAATAGTAATATCGCAAAACTGAGCACATCGGCTGAAACTAGACAAAAATACCTACGTTTTGATGTATAAATTGTGTATGACAAGTAGATATTGTGGGCGTGAGAGCAATTTATAGAGAGGGGACAAAGTTTTTTTTTCTAAGATGCTGCACTCTAACGATGACATCATCCACTCTGGCAGACGCCACACACACTCACTAGAAACGCAGAAAAATCCTGAAATGATCACTAAACTTAAACAGCTTTTTCACAACAACCGTAATAGATAGCAAACTGAAAAGCCATAGCCGGATTGCTGAATATTTTGTGAACATTTTAAAGTTTGTTTGGCTTCTGTAGGTGAAAGTATGAAGGAGCTGAAAATTTTGGGAGCGGAAGAAGATTTGAAGGATTTGAAGCATGCTCTCATTCACTTCAATGTTAAAAAAAAAGTCATAAAAAGCTTAATATTTTAAAAAGTATAAATAGTAGAAAAAAAGTTGAAGAAGTCCCATCATTAGCTGAAAGAGCTGAACATTTTAAAAGTTGAATTGTTTTAATAGCTGAACGTATGCAGAAGTTACAGAGAGCCAAAAAACGTACGGAATAAGAACTAGAAAATGCATTTCCTGCGGAAAATGCGTGGGAATGCTGAATTGCTAAAGCTAAACTGGATGAATAGCTTAAATCAGTAAGGAGAAGTTAAAGTAGTGATAATAGTTGAAAAAGTGGAAATCGGTTTAATGAGTATGAATTTCATTAAAAAGTTGAATAACACCACTAATGTATAAAATAATTTATTTTTATTTTATCTGAAATTATTAATCATTATGGAAGACTTACAAATGTTGTGAGAAACATTGATGAAAATGCAGAAATATGGAACAAATTGATAAATCTCAAATGCATTGCACTACACCGCTGAAAAACTTGGAAGTTGGAAGCTGAACTGCACATAAGTGAAGAGCTGAAATACATTTTAGAAAAGCTGGAAGCTAAACTGTAATACTGTCAAAAGTGGAAGTTTCAATGAAATGACTGAAAATACTTATTATCAGCCATATACATTGCATATAACAAACAAGCAGAAAGAGAGAGACAGGAAAAAGAGAGGAATGATAAAAGGAGAGGAAAAAAGAGAAAAAGAAGTAACTTTCAATTGCTATATATGTCAGTGGTAACACATCTTGAGGTGAGTATGGGTAAAGTGTTTACCTCAGGGACACATTGATTGATGTACCTCAGTGGGATTTGAAGGATTTGAAGCATGCTCTCATTGACTTCAATGTTTAAAAAAAAGTGTTAAAAAGCTTAATATTTTAAAAAGTATAAATAGTAGAAAAAAAGTTGAAGAAGTCCCATCATTAGCTGAAAGAGCTGAACATTTTAAAAGTTGAATGGTTTTAATAGCTGAAAGTATGCAGAAGTTACGGAGAGCCAAAAAACGTACGGAATAAGATATAAGTAAAATAAAGAACAGAATAACAATAGTTGGAATGCTGCTGAACAGCATTCCCACTAATTAGAGGCAATAAAAGACCACGAGTCATCTAAGTCTCATATAAAGTGCACTGCCATACAGCTGGCGAAGACGGAACCCCAGGAGCAGAGTGTGGCAATAAAGGCTATCTGCTCCATGCAATCGGCACAGTTGGACCGAATGAGATTGTCCATGCGATCGGCAAAAAGGGCAGACCTTTTTGGGACTACGTTTGGATGTGCAAGTAAGTGAATTACTAACTTGAAGTTGTGTTTTGTGATGGCTAGATAGCTAGTTTTAGCAACCGTGAGGAAATAGTGCAGCATAACTCATATTGTTAAATGTATAAAACCAATTACGTATTTGTAATGGAGGTCAATGTTATCAAAGTCACAGTTCTCATTCTAACTCCTTTCAGAGTGGATGAGCAGAAAGGACTGTTGATATGGAAAACTTACCAAAACAAGAAGCAGGCCAGGGTTTTCATGCGCTACATTGCTGAGGTGTCGAGGAGGCAGCTTCAAAATAAGATTGATCATTCAAAGTATCTGGCAATTATGTCAGATGGATTAACTGACAGTGCAGTGTTGGAGGAAGAGCTTCTGTACACCAGAGGGAGCCAAGCAGAGAAAGTCGAGGTGCACTTTGTTGGAATCCAGGCTGTTGAAAAACCAAATGCAGAGAACATCACAGCAGCCATCATAAGGATGATGAGAGAGGTGTGTGAGGATGATGAGAATTGGCAGGAAAAACTGATTGCTTGTGCAACAGATGGAGCAGCAGTGATGACAGGGTCCAGAAGTGGAGTGGTTAGCAGACTACGTAGTGACAAGTCCTATATCCTGGGTGTCCATTGCATAGCCCATAGGCTGGAGCTGACATTTAAGGATGCAGTGAAGAGTTGCCCCCAGTGCACAAAGTTGGATGACCTCTTGTCTTCCTTCTATGTGTTCTATCACAAGAGTCCACTCAACAGAGAAAACTTGAAAAACAGCTTCAAGGTGTTAGGAATGAAGGAATGAAGCCACTCATTCCAACTAGAGTAGGAGGTACCAGATGGCTTGCTCATCTCTTCAGGGCGCTGGACCACTTCCTCAGAGGCTATAGGTGCCTAATCCAGCATTTTGAGCAGGTACAGTAGTATAGGCTAAGGCAAGGCTAACGATCATTTTAGTTTAAATTAGTTGACTAAAGTTAACAACTCAACATAATGGTACTAATAATCAATAATTGAATAGTTGAACGTAACTGATTCAAATGTGCAATTGTATGTGTAAGATCCAGTCACCAGATACGGAGGGGGTGAATCCTGTGCAGAGAAGCAAGGCACGCAATTTTTACCAAACAGCAAAGGATCCAGGTGTAGTGATATTCAGCTGCTTTATGCACGGCTGCCTGACCCACCTCAGCAACCTGTCTGCATCCATGCAACGGCCATTTATAACAGTGACAGAGGTTCAGACCAGCCTGATAGCCACACAGGCTGTCTTAACTAAACACAAGAACAAGTGTGTGTGTGTGTGTGTGTGTGTGTGTGTGTGTGTGTGTGTGTCAAAATATTTTGAAATATAATTAATATAAAATTGTGCTTATGTTATGTTATAAGACCTGGACTCAGGCTTAGGGTATGCATAGAAAATCCAGTGAACACCTTTGAGGGTGATACCTTGGCAGTACCCAGAGATGACCTCTCCCTGGCTCGTGTGAACTCCACAAAGGACAAGCTGATAGACAAATTTTGCAGCAGTATGATGACACGATTTTGTGACTTCAGGTCTGGAGTACTACATGCTTCCAAACTGGTGGATATCACAAGCTGGCCTGATGCAGATACATGTGAAGGTTATTATCAAGCACATTTAACATCATATGTATTTTACATCTTGGAAGTTGAAACCTTTTACTGTTTGTGCAACCGTAAGTTTTCCTTGTGTGTGTCTGCAGATTTTGGAGATGCATATGTGGAGTGTCTTATAAAGCACTTTGGTCCACTATTGGCCTCTGGGGCCGATTTGGATCTGATTCCAGACCAGTGGACATTCCTCAAGAGCAGTTTTTACCAGCAGCATCCGAACATGGACCAGCTGACCTGGCCAGAAATAAATCAGAGACTGAGAGGCCAGTGCCCTGATTTAATTCAGCTTGTCGATGTATTACTGTGTATTCCAGCCTCCACAGCAGACCGTGAACGGGGTTTCAATTTGATGAAACAAGTGAAGAGTGACTGGAGGTCAGGTCTGAGGTCAGACACACTATCTGACCTGCTCACAGTGCAGCTGTCCAGCCCTGACATTGAAGACTTCGATCCCGACTCAGCCATACAGCTGTGGCATCAGGCCAGCGTCAGAGCAAGGAGGCCACATTTCATGGAAAGAGGAGCCAAGAAGAGAAAGACCCAACTTGAAGATGAAAAGGAGACATCTGAGGAGGAAGATGATGACTCTGAAGAAGACTAAAGTGACACTTTAATGCTGTTACTGAGAGATGAGACAATATTTTTTTTTTGTTCATTAAACATGTAGGCCTACAATTACTATAGAATATGACCAAAAACAATTTTACCATGGTCTCGAAAGTTTAATTGTCTGATCAAATTTATAATCTTGTTGTTTACTTATATTTTGATTAGAGACTTTTTGTGATGGTGAGCGGGGGAAAGAGGACCCAAACGCAGGGAGAGGCAGGCAGGCAGGAGATGGTTTGAGCTGGAGGTTTTATTTAACAAAATGTGGCAGTACAGAGACTGGAAAAACACGGGAGAAAAAACACACAGCATTCTTTTGTTCCAGTAAGTTTTTCCCTGAGAAGATTTCAAAAAACAAGGGCACAAAACAGACAGGGTGGAAACACGAACTGACCAGACGAAGACACAAACTGACTGGAACGAACACAAACTGACGGACAAAACACAAAGACGCAAAACGGACACAAAACAATCTGACAAGAGACAAGGGAAACACAAGGGCTAAATACACTGGGTAATGAGGTAAGGAGGGGCAGGTGACACAGCAGGTGAGACACATTAGGAGAGACAGGGTAATCAACAAAGGCGGGAAAACACAGGACATAAAACTGGACAAGACAAGACAAGACAGAAAACCAGACTATCAAAATAAAACATGAAACAGAAATATACACAGAGAACAGAATGCACAAAACAGGATAAATAAAACAGTCAACAGAAATATCCACAACCACAACAGTACCCCCTCCTTAAGGGACAGATCCCAGACGTCCCAACAAACAAAAAAATCAATCCTGGGACAGCGGAGAAGGATCGAAGGGGGAATAATCAAACAAACTAAAAGTGTCCAGGGAACAAAAAACGACCCAAAAAGGGAGAGAGAGTCCAGGGAAGCCAGAGAGTCAATGGGGAGAAAGGGCACTCAGGAACTGGGGACAGAGGGCACTAGGGAACAGGGGACAAAACTGCCTAAACCAGCAGGACTGCTGGCAGCAGTGAAGGGGAAACCCCTCCGGCGGCCGGCGGCGAAGGCAGAATCCTTCAGGCGGCTGGCAACGAAGGCAGAATCCTTCAGGCGGCCAGCGGCGAAGGCAGAATCCTTCAGGCGGCCGAACTGGACGTGGGTCGAGCAGGTCGGCCAAGGCGGAGCCCCTTGGGAGGCTGTGCAGGTGACGGGGCAGCTGGGCTGGGGCCAGGTGGCGGGTCAGCTGGGCCGGGGCCAGGTGACGGGTCAGCTGGGCTGGAGTCAGGCGGCGGGTCAGCTGGGCTGGAGTCAGGCGGCAAGTCAGCTGGGCAGGAGCCAGGCGGCGGTTCAGTAGGGCTGGAGTCAGCCAACACGGCAACAAGAACAGGGGTCGACAGGGGTGCCGACAGGACATGAAGGGCAGGAGTGGGTCTGACCGGAGACCGGCAAAGTCACTGGGGAGATGTCAGGGGCGGTCCCAGGGGCGCCGGAGACCGGCAAAGTCACTGGGGAGATGTCAGGGGCGGTTTCAGGGGCGCCAGAGACCGTCAACGTCTCAGGGGCAGTCTCAGGGGCGCCGGAGACCGGCAAGGTCACTGGGGAGGTCTCATGGGCACCAGAGACCGGCAAAGTCACAGGGCGAATGGTCATAGCCAGTTCAGGGAGGCTGGACACCAGCCGGGATGCAGAGAGGCTGGTAGCCAGCCGGGGATCTGGGGGGGGCGCTAGCCAGCGGGGGATCTGGGAGGCTGCTAGCCAGCCAGGATTCAGGGAGGCTGCTAGCGAGCCAGGATTCAAGGGAGCTGCTAGCCAGCCGGGATTCAGGGAAGCTGCTAGCCAGCCGGGATTCAGGGAAGCCGCTAGCCAGCCGGGATTCAGGAAGGCTGCTAGCCAGCTGGGAATCTGGGACACAGGACAACCTGGGGACACTGGAAAACTCGGGAACACTAGAAAACTCGGAAGCACTAGGAAACTCGGGAACACTAGGAGACTCAGGAACACTAGGAAACTCGGGAACACTGGAAAACTCGTGAACAATGGAAAACTCGGAAACACTAGAAAACTCAGGGACACCAGAAAGCTCAAGGACACCAGAACGCTCAGGGACACTAGAAAGCCTGGGAACACTAGAAAGCTCGGGGACACTAGGAGGCGTGGGGACACTAGGAGGCGCGGGGACACTAGGAGGCGCAGGGACACTGGGCAGTGCTGGGACCGACAGGCTTGGAGTAGGGAAGGCCACTCCATGAGATGTTTGGCCAAAATGGGGTTCTTTTTATGTAATGCCGGGACGCTTTGCTGCGCTTGGACACGCGGCCGTGGGCAGCGGTGTTGTTGTCAGACCGGCCCTTGCGGCCTTGAAACACTACCGGCCCACCGGGAAAAGTCCTGACTCTCCCGATTGCCACTCTGCCTCTGGTTTAGGTTCACAATAAAGTTTGGCCCACCAGTTGTACACCAAACCCAAAAAAATCAATTCCTCTGACCTGATATGGTCCTGATATGGTCCTTGTGGCACAGATTGCATAAAAAATGAAATGCTGACAAACAGTACCCCCGAGTTGCAAATTGCAATTGTTAAACTGTTCAACATGGTGCTCACATCTGGCTGCTTTCCTTGTGTCTGGAACCAGGGGCTGATCACCCCAATCCACAAAAAATATTTGCTTGTTTCATCGACTTTAAAAAAAAGCCTTTGACTCCATTTGGCATGAAGGACTTTTCTTCAAAATCCTTCAAAATGGAATAGATGGCAAGGTATATGACCTTATCAAATGTATGTACAAGCACAACCAATGTGCTGTGAAAATTAATAATCAAAGAACAGAGGCAAGGATGCTGTATATGCATAGTTTCATTATAGTTTCATTATTCAACCTGTACATAAATGAACTTGCAGACCAGTTGGACCGATCAGCAGCTCCAGGCCTCACACTCTTAGATGACCTTATTTTGTTTGTTGTTGTCTCCAACCAGAGATGGTCTTCAACATAACCTGTCCATCCTGGAACAATACTGCCATAACTGGGCATTGGAGGTCAATTTCAAGAAAACTCAAATTATGATCTTTCAAAAAAAAAAAAGCCAGATGTCTTGAAACCAAACACCATTTTACTTTGAATAACACCCAAATTAAACACACACAAAATGATACCTACCTTGGTCTGACCTTATCTGCATTAGGAAATTTCAATAAAGCCATACATTCACTCAAAGAAAAAGCACGCAGGGCAATGTATGCATTAAAAACCAAGCTGTTCAGCATTAACATTCCAATTAGAATAGTGTAAATGTACCGATAGCACTATATGGAAGTGAAATTTGGGGCTCACTCAGTAGATTCGAGCATGACTACTGGGACAAACACCCGATAGAGACCCTACACACAGAATTCTGTAGAAGAATTCTAAACGTTCAAAGGAAAACCCCAAATAACGCCTGTCGAGCAGAACTGGGATGTTTCCCATTACTGCTAAATATACAGAAACGAGTTATTACATTTTGGACACATCTTAATTTAAGCCCAAAAGACACACTTCACTTCAAAGCACTAAAAACCCAAGAGCTGAATCCTGAAAACAGTCCCCTCAATCAGCTGATGGTGAAGCTAACTAACCAGGCTCTCATGAGTACTGGTTCAAAACAACACAACAGAACAAAACAGATTATGAAACATTCAAAAGATCAATATTCGAACATTTGTCTGACCATCTCAGTGCCACCTTTCCCTTTTTTTTTGGCTTTCCATCATTAGACACACACTGTCTGTTAACGTAGACTTCCAAACATTACAAAGAAAAAAAGATTGTTTGATGGCTTTATTTCATAGGCCAACCAGGGCTATGCAATGTGGGGAGGGGCCGCTCACTGATCCCCCTATATTTCTGAAAATCCTAGACATGGTTGTGACCGTTAGTGCTTTCTGATTAGCCTGTGTTTGTATTGAAATAAGAGGCTGCTGCGGCCCGCCGTACGGGTTGAGCAGAGGACAGGAAACTGTTTTTCAAATCAATTCCTCTGACCTGATATGGTCCTCTCTCTGTCAAAATGTGTATTCATTCTTGCGTTATTGTTGTAGGCCGTTTGCTGAGATCTTTCATATCCTCCTCACCTTGTCGGTGTACAGGTAGCAACGCTAATGTTACATGTTCAACAGCCTAAAACTCACTGCCACTCCTGGTAGCGCTTGTGGCTGTATATGTCCAGAAGGTCAGCATCCTCCTTTTTACTCCCATCGAGATCAATATGTTTCAATAAAGAATAATTTTGTTTTTATTATTTTGCTTGCTCGTTTTCTATAACAGTTAACTTTCATATCCTCATCACCTGTATGTTTACAGGTGGTGACGTGTAGCCTACTGTACAGTTAGTGTCCCGACCTCTGACCTCGTTAAAACTGGGGATAGGGGCACTGATTGGTGACTTTGATTGGCGGACACACATTCCTCTCCAATGGACTACAAGAGGCGACAAAATGAGGGCCAAACAAAACAGTTGAATTTTTTTATGAGCCCACCTTTTTGCTGCCTTGCCAAAGTGCCGCTTTAGACCTTGCCTAGTCTGCCTATAGGCACGCGCTGGCGCTGATGTCAATAAACTCTCTGGGTTTGGGTGGATGATTTCAGGTAATTGATTTGAATGCCGTCAGAGCCGATTCACACATTCTCACACAATATTAATACTTTCACATATGGTCAAAATAATGTGGTCATATCTGTTGTGACTTTCAATAAAACATATCTATTAAAATAAGAACAGGTGAACTGGTTTCAGATGCTGCTCTTGGCTAAAAATATTCTGTGCGCTGTATAACTTTGGATTCAGAGATCCACACACACACACACACACACACACACACACACACACACACACACACATTGAATCACAGTTCTGTAAACATATGGTCACTGTGATTTTACACGTCAGAGAGGAGAGTAAAGTTCTCTCATTAACCGGTTTATTAAACCACTCAAACAGTGACACAAAGAACATTATCATTATTATTAGATGGGTTGCAATGTAATGCAATGCAAGATAAAATGTACACAAATTCACAAATGGGGACGGTGGAGGCGGTGGAGGCAGTGGAGGCGGATGGGAGCGATATCTGCAGCAATAATATAACTGCTTATGTCTGTAGAGATAATATAACTGCTTATATCTGCTGCTCCTGCTTTGACTTTATATTCAAGTGCTGTTTTAAAGGCTAATAAAAAAGAGTCATAATGTGTCTGAGTCCCGAGTGTAATGATATTGTGTCGGGAAATAATAACTTATTATCACTGAGAGAATTCTTTGATTTGACCAAACACACATCTCAATAAATGTAGTTACACTGTAAACCATTTCCTGTACACTGTAAAAAAAAAAAGTTATTTCACTGGAATTCACTGTATAATTTTACGGATTTTTTCCGTTTTTTCTACATTAAGTGTTAATGCCAGAGAAATACAGAAAAATACTTTTATTTAAAAAAAACCCCATTAATTTAAGGTTTTAGTCTGTAAATTGATATAATGAGATAATATAGTTGTTTAACAGGATAATTCCATTGCTTAACGGTCTTGAAAGTTAAATTACATTGAATTTTATGTAAAAAGACAAAAAAAAAACATAATTTTACGGTGTGTAAAATTGAGGCCTCTTTCTGGTTTTTTACTGTTAAACCTTAAATTTAATGTAAAGAAACGTTAAAAAACAATCGTGAAAAAACGGTAAAAAGTCTGGCAGCAAAAGTTGCCAAACACTTACCGTGAAATGACAGTAAAAAAACCTTATGTTATTCTACAAAGAATTTATTTTTAAAATACAGATATCTACTGTACATTTTCTGTATTTTCACAGTCCAACTACTGTAGAATTAAAAAGAATTGTAATCGAAAAACATATTTAGAATGTTAAACAAATGTATAAATCTGTACAAACACTGAAAAATATTGCAAAATACCTTAAAATTACATAATTTAAATGAAAACTGCTGTTTTCATACGGTTTTCTTTGGTAAATTCACAAGATTATTCAATCCATCCACAAGAACTCCCTGTTAAAGTACAGATTCCTGGATGTAAAACACATAAAAATTATGTAAAATGACTTTCAAATACCCTCCTTTAGGCGTTTATTTTATGATTATCCAATCTATTTACGGTAAATTCCTGTTTAACACTGTGTTTTTACTGTACAAAAAAGAGAAGATAATGGGATAATACCTTCCAGAAACATTGTAATAATAGTCATTACTTTATATAAACAATATTTGAGAGTATTTACAAGCAACTCTCCAATATATCTACATACTTTTACCATTAATGTATGTTGTTTACTTTAAATAAACATTCATTCATAGTTATTTACATGTCAAATTAATGTAAAATTACCCTATTTGACAGCCCATTAATAGTATTTTAAAAGCTTTAGGCATTTATTTTACATGATTATCCAATCAATTTACAGTAAATTCCTGTTTAATACTGGTTTTCTACTGTACAAAAAACAATATGTGATAATAACTTGCAGAACCATTATTTTATAGTCATTACTTTATATAAACGTTACAATCAACTCTTCATTATGTCTACAGGCTTTTCCCCATAAATGTATAAGGGTTTACTTTATATAAACAATATTGTATAGTGTTAAAAAGAAACTAATATACTGTACTTTAATCATTAATATATCAGGTTTACTTCATACAAACAATACTTTATAGTGATTAAAAGCAACTATTCAATATATCTACAGACTTATCCCATTAATGTACTGTGTGTTTACTTTGTAAAAATATTTGACAATATTTACAATTTACTATCCAATATATGCATCAGAGACTCTTCATAGGGTAAATATTGGTATAATGTATAGGGGTCCATTTTAGCTTATTCAATGTGGTCTCATACTGTGTGTTAGTGTTTTAATCGCTGTCAAACTTCATCCTGGCCAGTGTCTCTTAATGCAAGTCTACTAAATTCTAGCAATAGAGTAGGACTTGTATTTAGCTTTGCAGTTATTTGAAGAGGGGTTAACAGAGGTAGTGAGACAGGTAGGACCAGCCATACCCGTTTAATGCATTGAATGAGGCTGACATGAACCCTCACTGCATGGCCTCAACAACTCCACAGCAAAAATCCACAAGCAATTGTTCTCAATTATAGTTGGATCAATGTAATTATATTAGAAACTACACTACTGTAGTATTTTGCAAGCATATTTATGGTAATACAAACAGTAAAACAACTTGGCAGCACACAAGCTTAAAAAGCTATAGGACTACTGCACCAAATCACCACTGGTGACAAAGATGCTGTATTTAGATCTGTCTTTGTAAAAATAAACATTCTTTCACCTAAATATTTGTGGAAACAAAGCCATAGCTTCAGTTATGGGAATGCATAAGAGACAAGAGTCAACCTAAACTACAGGCCTTGGATGTACATGATGTCTATTTTAGTCCAAGTCTGTGATATGCTCATCACTATATAATCATGTTTTGGTCTGGCAAATTAGTTGACAAAAGAATCGTGCAGCCACAGTTCACATCACATAGGCCCACAACCCTATAGGCCTACAGGATGGCGATACAGTACACAGAGAGCCAGGTAGCCTACAGCCTGGGTAAGCCTACATCTTCACCATCCTAATATTTTAGGGGCCATCTGATGTTCTTGCCTCATTTCACTTCCGTGGAGGCCATGGGCCTATTTCAGATTCATGGCCCAACATATTTTTCCATTGACTGCTTACTTTGCTGATGTCTGCGGTGATGTCTCATACTGTGTCCACTCTGGCTTTTGATGTTTGTTCCTGTCTATGTCATGCAAACAGCTCAGAGCATGAGCTTCCCCCTTATGTGGGGTAGAATGAATATTCATGCATGTCCGGTACCTTAAATGCCTCACCAAGACCTCGGTGATCTGACCACCCCTGCCTCTGAAATTACACTACAATTTCCACTGACTTGCAATGGTTACACAGGCATAGATGCACATATTGGGCAATGTGTGTTTCATTAAGGTGTAACATTAATAAGTTAAATGGATTGCCTGTGCCACAGCTATGCTACACTTTTATAAGGGGTGGAAAATCAATATTAATGCACACCAGTACCTCAAATACAGTATGTACCTGCTTGCCTAACTTGCACACCACCTAACCTAACTTGTTCCGCTAGTTCCAACCCTCATACAGTTTAATTCAACCCTGCGTTGATAGGAAAGTGTGTCCCCTCCTATGAAAGTCATGCCTACTGACAAACAGTATGGACATCTGCAACATTATGCTTATTTGAGAAATTATCTGTGATTTCATTTCAAAACTGAAGGAGTAGGCTTTTCATAAAAGGCTGTTAATCCACTTTAAAAATGTTGGAGTCTTCCAATACAAACTCCAAACTGTTTTAGGCAAGGCTCAGTGAATGTTATGAAAATAAGCAATTCAGAAATTTGGGGACGTTTTTACTGTTTTTCCCAATTCCCCACAGTCAGAAACTAATATGCATGCGGGACAGACCTCTTTTTAATGTATTTGGTGTACTTCAAATAGAATATGTAGCATACATGTTCTTTTCCTTATGAAGTTGAAATTTTGTTAAAACAATTTTTCTTAATATTAAGACCCAAAGTGAGTCACAGTGTTCAACAAAATGCAAGGTCATTGTGCAGTCTACTGCTCCCTCAAATCATGTTGCCTCTCCCCACTTTCTACAGGTCAAAGGGAACACAGAGTTTTTCATGGGCTGAGGTAATATACGGTGAATAAAGACAGGGAGGACACAGTATGAATAAAGCTTTACATTGGTGTGCAATATATTTTTTTTCAATTTAGCAATACATGCAATGTGTGAAAGACTGGGAAGGGATGCTAGGGCTCAACAGTTCAACCAAGGCTTCTAGCATCAACGTGAACATTGATAATCAGGGCGTGAAGCGATGTAAGACCTTAAAATGGTTGAAAAAACAGAAATGTAAACAGAAATGGTCTCTTTAGTCTAGGGTATGTGCTTCAGGAAAGTGCGCGCAGATTCAAATAATTGAATGTTGCACAATCATTGGATGAATCATGCCGGGCAGAGACGATCTTGACCAATGATATTGTTTGACTTCATGGGGGGCTGTGCTAACGTCAAACTCATCTCGACGCAGAGACAGTGTGGATAATAATGTAACGCAGGAGTCAGGACTTCTCCACGATGATTCAAATTCAGCTTTCACTTAAGGTAAAGTAATACTTTTCTTTTTATGTACATGCAGTTTCCTCACGAGATATCAACTGGACACGAGTTAAGATAACACTTGCATACGTTTCACAATTTTAAAATGTCAGCAGGGATAACGTTAGCATTTGCCGTTTATGTGCCTTATCAAAGTGTGTCTGGCGTTAGCTAACGTTACATTAAGACTGTCCTTATGTAATGTTAGCCCTGAATGTGAACCATGCACCAATCGTAATTTTAGCTAGCTAGCTAAATATATAACAGTTAACTAGACAGTTAGACAGTTTAGCAGGTCAGCTTGATTTGCTGGGTACTAGCTAATACTAGTAATTAAAGAAACGTTATAACGCTCCGTTGCTCCTAACGCTAGTAGTTAACATTACTGTTAACTAACCGGTAACCCGCCGTTTAACGTTACCACCTAGCTAGGTTATGCCTCAAGTTTACATAAGCTATCTCAGCTGACTAACTTTACGTTGGTTCTACTTTATGAACGGTGAACCACACGTTGTAACAACAACAAGTTACAACTTGACATTAAACGGAGCGTCTGCTTTGTGGACCACAACATCTTAATTTGAACGTGATCGTTATTTTCACTCATGATTCAGTGTGTCCAACTTAACATTACCATTCTGTCTTTCCAGAGAGAATATTTCCATTCCCGCTTTCCACATAAAAATAAATGGACAGGGAATTGAACAAACTCAGAAATAAGATATAGGCTACCTGCTCTATTTATATATGTTTCTTCCTCCAGACAATTGCACTCAGTCTGTAATTAAATATGTATTTTAAGTTTAATTTTTGCTGTAAATCAAAATAAATAAATACCTGATGGTCAATGCTGGCAAGCCTCCACAAATAAATCTATGTATACTACTGTTACAGTAATGTTCAAATCTCACCCTAATTCTTTAATCCTTGTTTAGGCAAGATGGAAGAAAGAATACCAAGATAAGAAGATCAAGAAGATTAAGAAAGCTAAAGTAAATAGATGTTCACCCTACTGTATTACACGTTATCATCTGTACCTTACCACATCTTTCTCACCCATGTTATGGCTCTCATTCTGTGTTCAGTTTGACAAGGATCAACAGACCAGACAGCTCTCGTGCATCAGATGGCTGAGAAAAGGATAGCCCAGAGCAAGAGGGAGCCCAGCAGAGGCTAAGAAGGAGGCAGCAAAGGCGTTCACAAACACACGTACAGCTAATGGAGGTACCTAATGACAGGTCCATTTCAGAAAGCAGGTTTAGTGAAAACTCTGAGTTTGTTAACCCTGAGATGAGGGTAATTCTGGGTTTTCCGTTTCAGAAAGAGAGTAACCTAACCTCGGACTCTGTGAACCTAACCTAGTCGGGAACAGGTTTTCTTCTTTCAGTCTCCTCCCCCTGACACAGCTCTCTTTCATTTCATCATTCATAATTGCAGTCTGTATCAGGCGCATTTTAGCGCAGTTTGTTATCGGCATGAATACAAAAACAGGGTTGGTTTATTAACCATGTTAGGCAGATTATAAAACTTTTTTTTTTCTCAAAACATGCAATGTCCTTTTGTCGACGATCCCGGTGATGTAGAAGCTGTATTACTTCGCAGGGAGTTAAACATACGTCAGGAGATGATATTGAGGCCCCGACGCATTTTAATTTTCAGATAAATACCTATTTGAGCGGTACCGTTTTTTTCTTCCCAGTCTATCAGTTATGTAGCTTACATAACCTTATCATCCTCATATCACTAACGTCACCCATCGTGGACATGCTCTACATCCCAGCACATTATTTGTGTCACATTACATTTTTTTGCAAACAACAGTTTTCTTTACAACATTGGTGATGCGGAGCATATTGGTAAAGCTACTGTAGCAAAGCGCCGTCAGAAGAGTGTGACTCACTCTGAAACGTTTTTTTTAAATGTTTTTGTAGTGTTCCCTGGACACAAACCAGTAGAGCCATTAAAAAAGAGTTCCACAGTATTGCAGGTGAATGATGTAAACCCTTTGAAATATAAGATTATGAATTATAGTTCTGTTGATGATGGTGCTGCAGCCTCAGAATGGGATTAGTAGGCCTAGGACTTTTATAGATTATAGGTTCAATACCATTTCACCAGTAATATTATACTTATGATTAAATATGATATTAATACACTATATTGGAACTAACGCATTTACTCTAGCAGCAATTTTCTCCCACGCAAATTCTCTCTTTTAAAGCAGCCGCTGTGTTGCTTTTTTAACTAAATACATGTTCAAACTCGCTGTATGTGCAGTATTTCTGCCCACCAGTTTGTTTGTGGTTGTTACCATGGTGAATCGTAGTATCATGGCTCCATTCATGCTGCCTGAAACTGAAAACTCAGAGTTTCCATCTCAGGGTAAATCAACTCAGATATCAGGGTTACACTCAGAGTTTGTTAAACCTCCTTCCTGAAATGGGCCCCTGCATTGTTAACGGTTGCTTTACCTGGTCTGTGCTTGTAAATAAAACGAACCGGATTTGGATTTGTAACATTGTTACACCCCTTTTTGTTGGTACAGCCTTACTTGAGTCTAAACACAGTGACTTGGGACTTGTTCAAGACGGTGAAGGTTAAGATTTGTGACTTGCACATGTGTGACTTAAGACCATTACACACTGGGGGCGTGACGAATAAGGAATAAGAATAAGAAATATGCAAAATAATCGCCTGTGAATATTTCACATCAAAACTATTCACACCGGCAGCAATGCAAATTTGTGACAGTTTTCAATAAAAGGTTTGGATATACACGCCAGCTCATCTACAATGTCAGTAGGACAGATGCTGAAGAGAGCGAGAAAGTGACGGAAGATGTGGTGTGAGCGGACGAGAAAGAGAGAGCAGTCGGAGCAGAGGAGAGTTAACGTTTAGTGGTGAAGATATGAAGTGATTGTACAGCAGCTAGATTCTGCAGTTTGACAACAAATAAATGCAGCAACTCCTCAAAAGCACCAAAAGGTGTCCTGTCTGGTTTCCAGGCTGCTGAGTGGAGGGACGGGGGCTAGCTTCGGATACGTCCCAGGAAAAGCTGTAACACTAAGCTACTGTAAGCTACAGTCAGGTCCATAAATATTGGGACATCGACACAATTCTAATCTTTTTGACTCTATACACCACCACAATGGATTTGAAATGAAACGAACAAGATGTGCTTTAACTGCAGACTTTCAGCTTTAATTTGAGGGTATTTGCATCCAAATCAGGTGAACGGTGTAGGAATTACAACAGTTTGTATATGTGCCTCCCACTTTTTAAGGGACCAAAAGTAATGGGACAATTGGCTGCTCAGCTGTTCCATGGCCAGGTGTGTGTTATTCCCTCATTATCCCATTTACAAGGAGCAGATAAAAGGTCCAGAGTTCATTTCAAGTGTTTGCATGCTATTTGCATTTGGAATCTGTTGCTGTCAACTCTCAATATGAGATCCAAAGAGCTGTCACTATCAGTGAAGCAAGCCATCATTAGGCTGAAAAAACAAAACAAACCCATCAGAGAGATAGCAAAAACATTAGGTGTGGCTAAATCAACTGTTTGGAACATTCTTAAAAAGAAAGAACGCACCGGTGAGCTCAGCAACACCAAAAGACCCGGAAGACCACGGAAAACAACTGTGGTGGATGACCGAAGAATTCTTTCCCTGGTGAAGAAAACACCCTTCACAACAGTTGGCCAGATCAAGAACACTCTCCAGGAGGTAGGTGTATGTGTGTCAAAGTCAACAATCAAGAGAAGACTTCACCAGAGTGAATACAGAGGGTTCACCACAAGATGTAAACCATTGGTGAGCCTCAAAAACAGGAAGGCCAGATTAGAGTTTGCCAAACAACATCTAAAAAAGCCTTCACAGTTCTGGAACAACATCCTATGGACAGATGAGACCAAGATCAACTTGTACCAGAGTGATGGGAAGAGAAGAGTATGGAGAAGAAAAGGAACTGCTCATGATCCAAAGCATACCACCTCATCAGTGAAGCATGGTGGTGGTAGTGTCATGGCGTGGGCATGTATGGCTGCCAATGGAACTGGTTCTCTTGTATTTATTGATGATGTGACTGCTGACAAAAGCAGCAGGATGAATTCTGAAGTGTTTCGGGCAATATTATCTGCTCATATTCAGCCAAATGCTTCAGAACTCATTGGACGGCGCTTCACAGTGCAGATGGACAATGACCCGAAGCATACTGCGAAAGCAACCAAAGAGTTTTTTAAGGGAAAGAAGTGGAATGTTATGCAATGGCCAAGTCAATCACCTGACCTGAATCCGATTGAGCATGCATTTCACTTGCTGAAGACAAAACTGAAGGGAAAATGCCCCAAGAACAAGCAGGAACTGAAGACAGTTGCAGTAGAGGCCTGGCAGAGCATCACCAGGGATGAAACCCAGCGTCTGGTGATGTCTATGCGTTCCAGACTTCAGGCTGTAATTGACTGCAAAGGATTTGCAACCAAGTATTAAAAAGTGAAAGTTTGATTTATGATTGTTAATCTGTCCCATTACTTTTGGTCCCTTAAAAAGTGGCAGGCACATATACAAACTGTTGTAATTCCTACACCGTTCACCTGATTTGGATGTAAATACCCTCAAATTAAAGCTGAAAGTCTGCAGTTAAAGCACATCTTGTTCGTTTCATTTCCAATCCATTGTGGTGGTGTATAGAGCCAAAAAGATTAGAATTGTGTCGATGTCCCAATATTTATGGACCTGACTGTATTTATTGAGTTTCCTCTAACTCTAATTGAGTATACAGTTAATACTCAATTGAATTCCCTCTGCAAAACAGTGTAGCATATGTCTCGGGCTTATTGTGAAAGGTAAAAACGGAAAGAATGTTTCTGGCATACGCTGCCATTGTAAGGGTTGAAAGGAGTAATAAAGTTTGCTGACGTACAGTCTGTAGTTGGGACAGCAGCCTCCGTGTTGTTGTTTGGTGATCCTCATAAGTAAACACTACTTGTGACAAAAACAACAGTTCGAAAAAATATATTGACATGCAACATAATCGTCCCTGGTGTGCAATGGTCTTTAATCTCACCTCTGATATTTTTGATTAAGAGCTACTCTCTGGCGAAGCCACAAACCAGAAATGTAAGACTCAAACTATGATGTCATCAGGTTACTAAGCTGCTTCATAGACAATGAATGTGAAACTAATTTTGTAGAATAAAAAAAAACCAAATGAGGTTTATTCTATGTTAGCATTTTATTTCTGAAACAGAAACTCTACCCGTTACCTCTGAACATCCCCCTGGGTGTTCTCAGTGTCATCTTTGAAATATTTCTCAATTCATTGTTTTTGGAAAAGCTCCAGACATTATATCAGATGACATCACAAATTTGAGTTTTTAGATTTTGGAGAGAGTTGTTCATGTTCACTGACATTTTTAACACACATGTATGAATTCCCAAATTGCCCATAGTTCCCCTTTTGCTATAATTCAATGTACCAGACAGTTTTTGCTCCCATAAGTTTATTCATATGTGAACTTTAAGGATAGCACTGTTTAAATAGTGCATTTCTTTGTAAAGCATGCAGTAAATGGTCATTCTATAATACTTTCTGGTTATGATACATCTTAAAATCTCATACATCTCAAATAGGGATCTTCAGTGAATGGATTGGACAATGCTGTAAAATGTCAGCAGAAAAAATTATATATTTATTGCGTGTATAAGTAGTTGATGCAATTGCACTTTTACATAGCCCTTTTGGTTTTTGTACATTCAAAACCCCATTTACTAATGAGGAAGTTGTGAACATATATTGGTTAGTAATAGTAATTACTATCAAATAATGTTTATGAAGTAAATCCCATATAAGAAAAGTCTGTAGATATATTGGTGTTGCTTGTTATTACTGTCAAATGAAGTTTATATAAAATAAACATGTATGTACATATAATGGAGAGTTGCTTGTTATTACTGTCAAATAATGTTTATATAAAGTAAACCCCCTACTTCAATGAGGAAAAGTCTGTAGATATACCAGATAGTTGCTTTTAAGTTACTATAAAACAATGTTTATATAAAGTAACCTCATATATTAATAGTAAAGGTATGTAGATATATTGGAGAGTTGCTTCTAAATTACTATAAAACTATGTTTATATAAAGTAAACCCCGTACAATAATGGTAAAAGTATATATATATATTGGATAGTTGTTTGTAATTACTATAAAGAACAGTTTATATAAAGTAAGCCCCCATACAATAATGAGGTACAGTCTGTAGATATACTGGATAGTTGCTTGTTATTACGGGCAAATAATGTTTATATAAAGTGAACACCCATACAATAATGGTAAAACTATGTGTATATATCGGATATTTGCTTGTATATATAAAGTAAACCTCGTATATTAATGGTAAAGGTATGTAAATATATTGGAGAGTTGCCTTTTATAACTATAAATGAATGTTTATTTAAAGTAAACAACATACATTAATGGTAAAAGTATGTCGATATATTGGAGAGTTGCTTGTAAATACTCTCAAATATTGTTTATATAAAGTAATGACTATTATTACAATGTTTCTGGAAGGTATTATCCCATTATCTATCATTATCTATTCTCTTTTTTGTACAGTAAAAAAACAGTATTAAACAGGAATTTACCGTAAATAGATTGGATAATCATAAAATAAATGCCTAAAGGAGGGTATTTGAAAGTCATTTTACATAATTTTTATGTGTTTTACATCCAGGAATCTGTACTTTAACAGGGAGTTCTTGTGGATGGATTGAATAATCTTGTGAATTTACCAAAGAAAACCGTATGAAAACAGCAGTTTTCGTTTAAATTATGTAATTTTAAGGTATTTCTGCAATATTTCTTAGTTTTGATAAAGATTTATACAGTTGTTTAACATTCTAGAAATGTTTTATAACAAGAATTTGTTTTAATTCTACAATAGTTATACTGTAAAAATACAGAAAATATTTACAGGAAATTTCTGTATTTAAAAAAAGAATTTTTCTGTAAAATAATGTAAGGTTTTTTACTGTAATTTGACGGTAAGTGTTTGGCAACTTTGCTGCCAGACTTTTTACCGTTTTTTTACGATTCTTTTTTTTACAGTGTATATATAAAGTAAAAAGTACAATGTTTATGTAAAGAAGATAAAGGTCTATACCCTTTTATCCAAAAAGGTTAGTTGTGTCATCTCTGATGTATTATCTGTCTGCTATTTGACCAAATCACATTAATTTCAGCCTCCAGGCTTCATTCACCTTTAACTCGCTGAATTTTTTAGCTTCTTAAACTTGTATATAATATACCCACCATGGATTAAAAGAACACTTTTCTGTCTTTATTTCGGTCTGTGTGTGTGTGTGTGTGTGTGTGTGTGTGGCTGGGTAGGTGCGTGCGTGCATGTGTGCGTGCGTGCGTGCGTGCGTGCGTGCGTGTGTAAATGGACTTTTTATATAGCGCTTTTCTAGTCTTAACGACAACTCAAATCGCTTTTACAGAGTACAGGAACCATTCACCATTGACACACATTCACACACTGTGGCCGAGGCTGCCGTACGAGGTGCCACCTGCTCATCATTAACAACATAAACACTCACACGCATTTACACTCGGATGTGCAGCATCGGGGGCAACTCGGGGTTCAGTGTCTTGCCCAAGGACACTTCGACATGGGACTGCAGGGCCAGGGATCGAACTACCAACCTTCGATTGGCAGGTGACCGCTCTACCACTGAGCCACAGTCGTCCATGTGTGTGTGTGTGTGTGTGTGTGTGTGTGTGTGATATGTTCATGGCTTTATTTTCCATGTTTTTGTGTCTAAGTGATTGATGGGAACAACAATCTTTGACATTGGTCCAGTATTAAGCGTAGAGAGTTTCAGTGAAAACAAAAGTAAAAGTCCCTTTCCACAAAGAACCTGTTGGTTCAGTGTTGTGCAACATGTCGGCCCAAATAAACTGTTTCACATTCATCTGCTGATGGGTCTGATCTGTTTCCTGATACTTCTGGCTCGGTGCCTGCTTCTTCTCAGACACTTAATCACGTGTTGTTTTGTGTTTTGGGGAATGACATGTCATGACAACCTTTAGTCTGGAATGTATGTGGGGCAGATTAATATGAAACACACACACACACACACACACACACACACACACACAAATATCCCAGTTTTAAATATCTGTACATATTTATATCTAATGTTACATTTTACTGTCTTTACATTTTTATTAGAATATACTAATAGAAATAAACTTTTGTTTGAGAGTGAGAGAGAGAGGGAGCGAGAGGGAGAGAGAGAGAGGGAGAGGGAGGGAGACAGAGGAAGAGGGAGAGACACAGAGAGAGAGAGAGGGAGTGAGGCATAGAGAGAGGTTGGGAGAGGGAGAGAGAGAGAGGGAGAGAGAGAAACAGAGAGAGAGAGAGAGAGAGGGAGAGAGAGAAAGAGAGAGAGAGAGGGAGAGACAGAGAAACAGAGAGAGAGAGAGAGAGAGAGAGACACCACCCAGTCCTCGTGCAGCTGCAGTTTCCTCGCGCAGAGTAATCCTTCAATCAGCGGAGCAAGACAGCAGAGAGAGAGAGATTAATGTTTTGACATTTTAAAGTTCTTCAAATAACTGAAGGTAAGTTCAGATTCTTAACCAGACTCCACTTGAATGGGTATCAGTGCGCGCTGTTAATGCTTAAACATCACGTAAGACGACATCAGGAAAAACTTCTAAAAGTGTCAATATCTTTTAAATCCGCACGGCGTGGTGAATTTGATGGTAGGCGAATGAAAGAGTGGAAACTTTGACTTTGTAAAATATCATAAATCTGATTTTCTTCCGGTGGTAATTCTTACTGGTGAGCCTGAAAACACTAAAATGAGAGATTTATAGATGGAGTCTGGCATTGCGCTACAAACTCAACACTGTAGAAAGAGTTGACTCATATTTCTGAATTGTAAATAGTGTCTAATGGTTTAGATTATAATGACTATTAATAATAATGTTCCATAGCACCAGTTACCCCCTTAAATACTTATTTTTTCAGTTTCAAAGTTAAACTTTAAAACAGTAAATAAATACATCTTTTAAAAATACATTAAAGAATTATTAAATAAAAAAGAGCATTTAAAAATAAACTGAATTAATTAAAAATGTATTCACTAATTAAATGAAGAATACAACTTTTCAAAAGGCATTTTAAAGGGCAATTCTTTCCCCATTTTCAAATACATTTCCTCGCTGCTTTTCATTATCAAATTTTAAATCTGATTTTGAAGTAATGTCCCCTTTCATGAAGACTTTCTGGGACCCTTTGGGGCCTTGTGCTGGTTGGTGGAACAAAGCAAAATAGTATGGGAACAAGCTCTCATTTATCTGCCATCCCAGAATGTGGACTAGTCAGACCTTCCCTCACAGTGCTGTGGAAGCATTCCTGGATGGGAGGAAAATGTGCTCTGGTTTTTTGGCCATTTATATAACCAATAACTAATCACAATCATCTTGGACAGAGCCGCTGCAAAATAGTCGTGCAACAGAAAACTCAGATTGGACAGATAGCCAACTAGCTGTCTGGATTTACCCTGCAGACATCTGAGGAGCAGTTAACCATAGTCCTCATAAATCCACCGGAGGTTAGAACGCCAACACAAAGAAAGAGGAAGGGGACGGACATCTGTCGGAATATCCTGCAGCACCGGAGCAATCCTGGAAGTGGAATGCAAATGATATAGACTAGGACATGCTAGACTGGCCTAGGCTATAGGACTAGGACATACTAGACTGGCCTAGGATATAGGACTGGGACATGCCAGACTGGTCTAGGATATCAGACTAGGACATGCTAGACTGTCCTAGGATATAGGACTAGGACATGCTAGGCTGGCCTAGGATATAGGACTAGGACATGCTAGACTGGTCTAGGATATAGGACTAGGACATGCTAGACTGGCAGAGGCCACATGTGTCAAACTCAAATCCGGCCCCTCACAGATTTGAATCTGGCCAACAAATCAGTTTAGGTTCACAAAACATTTTGGCTTGCCTTGTTATGTGCTAAACCAAAAAGACATAAAATGTAATTAATGTTTTGCTTGATTTGCTAAACTCTATGAACTTTTTTACTGACTCTTTTAGGTCTTTATGTCGACCAAACTGAAAGTGAGAAGATTATGAGACATGCAATAATACAGTCAAAGTTATTGACTTTTTCTACATAAAAGCATGTCAATAAACTAGGACTGTGCAGAAAAAGTAGAGTCAACAGTCTGTCCATTTCCTAGGAAACCAGTAATCAGATTACAACTGGTATGAAGGCAGCTGTGGACTGGAGAAACTACACTTTTGTCTGTCAGTTTTATTTTTCCTAATGTTTTTTTGCAGATAGGCCTACTTTACTGCGTGCATTGAACAGGTGAACTTGTTTCAGATGCTGCTCTGGGCTAAAAAAATGCAGTGCGCTGTGTAACTTTGGATTCAGAGATACACACACACACACACACACACACACACACACACACACACACACACACACATCCAATCACAGCTCTGTAAACATATGGTCTCTGTGATTTTACGTGTCAGAGAGGAGAGTAAAGTTCTCCCATTAACCGGTTTATTAAACCACTCAAACAGTGACACAAAGAACATTATCATTATTATTAGATGGGTTGTAATGTCTCACTGAAAATAAAATGTACACAAATGCTACGTAAAAGCCCGTTGATTTTCTCCATAAAGATTTAGATTCTGATCCATAAAGTGTAAACCCTCCGAGGTAGACTGACCCCGAGCTAACAGAGGTTTCTGCTCCGGTAGAAGACACACGGGTACAAATAACCTGAACCTGTTATAGAATATAGAAACAAACATAGATTCATTTTAATACATAATATATGCTAACTATTTCTGCTTTCCTCTCTCAGATCCATCCATCCACCCATCCATCCATGATGAATATTAATGCTGGAGGCGGTGGAGGAGGAGGACGAGGAGGAGGAGGAGGAGGAGCCGGAGGCGACGTTAATATATGTACATATTACATACATAACGTGTCTCTCTCCCTCTCTCTCTCTCTCTCTCTCTCCCTCGCTCTCCCTCTCTCTCTCCCCCTTTTTCCTCCCCCTCTCCCTCTCTCTCTTTCTCTCTCTCTCTCTCCCTCCCTCTCTTTCTCTGTCTCTCTCTCTCTCTCTCTCTCCCCCTCTCCCTCCCCCTCCCACTGCCCCTCCATCTCCCTCTGTGTGTGTGTGTGTGTGTGTGTGTGTGTGTGTGTATATACATATATGTACTATATGTAGTCTGTACTTGGTTAGGATCTGTCTCTGCTTTCTATCTCTGACAGTAGAGAGATATTCTGCTAATTCATAATCTCTTTTTAGGGTTAGGTAACATTCTAATCTACTTTGGCTTTTAGTTTCTTCTCTCCAATGTTCCAGATGGGTTTCTTTGCACTGTGCTATAAATTTACTCTGCTTGGTGTTTTGGGGAACAGTGTTGTCGTGAGGCTGCTCAGACTGTGTCTGAGGGGGAGGATGTTATCCTCAGTACCAGGGGACTCTTTTCTGGGCTCAGCTCTTGAGTCCGGAGGGCTTTAGAGTGGAGGGTGTCTTGGGGGCTGAGAATGTTAATTATCTGCTCTGCTCTGCATGCATTTGTTTGTTTGTTGTTTGTTGTTGTGTTTCTGTGTATGTGTAAAATATATGTGCAGAATTCTGTATGAAGAGATTCTGTTGGATGTCTGTCCCAGCGGGTATAGTTCTGATAACTGAGTAAACCCCATACTTCACTACTAACGTGTTCTCTTAATTGCATGTAGGGCTCTTCGAGCTTTTTCTTTTAGTGCATTCACTGTCATGTTGAAACTCCCTGATGCTGATATGGTTATACCTGATATGGTTATACCTCTCTCTCCTTCTCTCCCTCTCTCTCTCTCTCTCTCTCTCTCTCTGTCTCTCTCTCTCTCTCCGTCTCTCTCTCTCTCTCTCCATCTCTCTCTCTCTCTTAGTTTACATCGACAACAGTGGTATCAACAATGGCATCAACAGCGGCGGCTCTAACGAAGACCCTACATGTCTGCAGTGTTGTACAGGCATTCTGTGTTTCCCGTGTCTTCTCTGTTTTTCCTGTTGTCTTTTCTGTTGTTCGTAATTGTGTGTCTGGACTTACTACACCCTGCTACGCTCTGCGTTTCCCCGCAGTGTCCGACTGCGTCCTGCCGCGTCCAACCGCGTCCACCCAGGCTGCTGTGCCACACTACACCCCGTAACGCCCTGCTGTGCCCTACTATGACATGAACTACTATGACTACCATTGTGATCACTGCTTCACTATCTTTATTATGACTATTATTGCCACCATTCACCACTCCCCCAACTGGTGCCGTCAGACACCGCCTACCAAGAGTCTGGGTCTGTCCGAGGTTTCTTCCTAACAAAAAAGGGAGTTTTTCCTTGCCACTGTCGCAATAGCTACTGCTAATGCTTGCTCTTGAGGCAACCACTGTAATAGTTGGGGCTTCGTAAAGTACAGAGTTTGGTCTAGACCAGGGGTGGCGAACCTGTGGCTCTTGAGCCGTATGCGGCTCTTTGCCTGCTCCTGTGAGGCTCTTACTGTGTGGCTGGGGGCTGTGTCATTGGTTGATTGTTGTCTTTAACTTTTCTGAAACATACAGTATTTCAGATAAGTAAAAAAAAAAAAAACATTTGAATGCATCTGCCAATACTGCCAATACATTTGCCAATTATTTTAAAATGGAAAATAATGCAGCAGAGTTTTGAGGACAGATTCTGCAACCTGAGGAAAAACAGCAGCCACAGATCACCTTCCTTCGTTAACCCTTTCACTGCTGAATCCGATTGTTTGAAAGCCCCTTTAGTGACAAATGAGTGAGAGAGTTGCTTCGAGTGACCACAACCGAGTTCAAGCAAGACCTGAAAAGGATTGTGGATAACAAAGACTGTCAGGTTTCCCACTGAGTCAATCTAAGTGAGAAAAAAAACTATGAAAACTGCTATGTATTATGACTGTCATCAGATCTGGAAGACACTGTTGCGGTTGTAGTGTGGATGTGCATGTGTTGTGTGGCTTTTTGCTATGGTGCGGTTTTTTTTGTGGCTCTTTATACCTAACTGGTTGGCCACCCCTGGTCTAGACCTACTCTATCTGTAAAGTGTCTCGAGATATCTCTTGTTATGATTTGATACTATAAATAAAATTGAATTGAATTGAATTGAATTGTTAGTCTCTAGTGTTAGAAACTGTTCCCTATCACAGAAATAGTTCCCTTTATCCTGTGTTCTTCATTTTGTAGTGGTGTTTGAATTCTCTGCGGTTAATTTCATTCACTATATAGTCCACTATAAAATACCCACAATGCACTTCTAATCTGAGCGTACATACGATGTACTGTACATGTTACTCCTGTATCCCACAATGCAACGCAGTCTCTGTGTGTGTTTCCCGGGGGAGAAGAAGAAGCAGAAGCACCTGCGAAAACTGAAAAGCACATGCAACATACATATGTATACTGTATGTTGCATGGGTATGTAGTTCAGTATTTAGTAAACACTATATAGGGATTAGAGAGTGAGGCTGGGCTGTGGTCAAATAGTCAGATTTGCTTAGGAAGGTTCCTAACGGAGTGAAATGACCAGGAAGTAGTGAAGTGGCTGCCATGATAAGATATATATCTTATATATATATATATATATATATATATATATATATATATATATATATATATATATATGTGTTTTTGTTTTTGTTAAAAACTCACTACAGATATGACTACATCATTTTGACCATGTATAAAAGTAGGAATATTATGTGAGAAATGCGTGGATCGGCTCTGACGGAATTCAAATCAATTACCTGAAATACCCCACCCACCCAAATAAGTTATTTTCACCCTTTCTAAAGTCTCTGTAGGATTTTGTTTTTAAATGTTGCATTGTAGTGATGTATCAGTGTTTTAAGATTTACTGTAATGATGAGAATGCTGTTTTTGGTAACTGTAAATGTTTCCATGCGCTCAGTAATGCCACTGTAGCTGATATCGTGGGGTATTCAAACAGCAAAACTAAAAACTGTAGTTATAAACTTGACAAAGAAATCATAACTTTTAGCTTCTGAAATAACTTAAGTTACGCTACTGACTGCTGTCCTTGTGCGTAAATGTGCACAGCAGCAGCAGACAGCTCAGCTGTGTTTACAGTTTAAAGAACATTGTCCTCATTAATAATGTATTTCTTTCACCCACCTGCAACCATCTAACCCTTATAACAGAATATGTAGCCTACAGTAGATCTGTAGTTCTAACGCGTTGTGTTTATCTTGCATACATGTAACAATTATTGTCGTACAATCATCTTAATTGGGATTCATGTGGACACATATGAGTGGGCAGGAGGGTGAGCTGAGCAACCATTAATGAAAATAAACTTTATTTGCTGAACACCTTTCATATAAGAAACAGCCTACAGTGTTTTATAATGACTTAATGACATGCAGCGAGTGCTTCACATGAAACGACATCATTATTGCAGAATGAGAAGGGAAATAAAATGGTGATGAAGTCATATTTCCCACCGGGTTGTCTACGTTTATTAAAGGAGAATTCCGGCAATTTTTACGTCAATCTTGATCACTAGAAGTATGTGAGTACTGTCGATAGCAAAAACAAACGAGCCGAATCAGTGCTAGCAATATGGAGCTGCTGCAGCTAATGCCGAGAGCTCCCACTTAGCTAAAACAGCAGTTTTGGGGGCATATCATAAAGAGTGCCTTTGTGCCTCTTTAACAGACACAAAATGCAATTAAAATATCTGTGCAACATGAACAGGGCCCTTACATGACAACAAGATGCGTTTTCAACTCAGACATTGTTTAAATTCACTTACCCTGTTAGCTGCTAGCTGCCGTCTGGGATGAGTGAATGTGTTCAGCCAGGCTTCAGCAATAATCATCACGCAGCAGTTCTATGTGTATTTGTAGCATATATATCCATTTTGTGTGCAATCCATCTGGCGTTGGTGAATAGTAGTCTCTGCAGTGGCGAACTGTGTGTTAGTTGCCTTAGCCAGGCTAGCGGGCCTGACCGACATCCTTCTACTTCCTCCCTGCCTTCCCCGCCTGCCGCGGCCGACAACAATCCACGGGAGGTGGATGTCCTCCAGAGGACAGTTAATGCTTTTGCGGCGAAAAAAGTTTATTTCCCCCTCAAAAATAGGTAATTGAGCACTGTAGTGGTTATGATCATATCAGTGACTATGTAACTACATGGAAACGGGCCAAATGATGCCTGTTTCTTGTACAGTAATAGCGTTACTGAAGGCTAGCTCTAGTTCAATAGTTACGTTACTCCAAGCTTCTTCCCTTGTGAACACCTCCGCTCTTCACTCTTCACACACTACGCTCCGATCTGCACACTGCTGTTTACCTTTTCCTGCTACAACTGAATTCCCGCGGGACTTCAGCACAAGACTACAGCTAGCCTCCTGTAATGCTGTTACTTTACAAGAAACAGGCATCATTTGGCCCGTTTCCATGTAGTTACATAGTCACTGATATGATCATAACCACTACACTGCTCAATTACCTATTTTTGAGGGAGAAATAAACTTTTTTCGCTGCAAAAATTTCGCCACGAAAGCATGAACTGTCCTCTGGAGGACATCCACCAGACCAGCGGGCGCCCGTGGATTGTTGTCGGCCGCGGCAGGTGAGGAAGGCGGGGAGGAATTAGAAGGATGCCGGTCGGCCCTGCTAGCCTGGCTAAGGCAACTAACACACAGTTCACCACTGCAGAGACTACTCTTCACCAACGCCAGATGGATCGCACACAAAATGGATATATATGCTACAAATACACAGGGAACTGCTGCTTGATGATTATTACTGAAGCCTGGCTGAACACACTCACTCATCCTAGACGGCAGCTAGCAGCTAACAGGGTAGGTGAATTTAAACAATGTCTGAGTTGAAAACGCATCTTGTTGTCATGTAAGGGCCCTGTTCATGTTGCACAGACATTTTAATTGCATTTTGTGTCTAGTAAAGAGGCACAAAGGCACTCTTTATGATATGCCCCAAAACTGCTGTTTTAGCTAAGTGGGAGATCTCGGCATTAGCTGCAGCAGCTCCATATTGCTAGCACCGATTTGGCTCGTTTTTTTTGCTATCGACAGTACTCATATACTTATAGCGATCAAGATTAACGTAAAAATTGCCCGGAGTTCTCCTTTAAGCCTGCATGAAACATCACGTTTAGAACACACAGGGCCAAGTATCCAGATGCGCTTGTTTCACCGGCAGACTCAACATCAGTGACATCCGTCGACACATGATTACAGCCGAGTATAAGGGCAGTCAGATTCTAATTCCTTTTGAATTCTCCTTCACACCTTTCCTTGACCTCATAACGTTTACCATCGGGGTTAAGGAAAAATGGTTAGGAAATGGACTTAGGAGGTAATTTTTTGACCTTTCGACCGCAGCCTTTTTTTCTGAGGAAGGTTCCTAACGAATTGAAATGACCCAGAAGTAGTTAAGTGGCTGCCATGATAAGAGGACATCTGTACATCTGACTTTTTTCCTCAAAATATTCAACTTTTTTCCTAGAATTATTCAAAAATGAATTTCAAAATATTCAGACTTTGAAGAAAATATTATAAAAAAAAATGTTTTTTGCACTATTCTCCTCTGAGGTCTAATCTATGTTTCTCCATCTTTGTCCACCCTGCATGGTCTCCCTGTGTAATACTGCTTGTATAATCTCAACCCTGTGATGCACCATCAAGTTCAAAACATAATTTCTTTCAGGAGAACCTGGGCTATCAGGATGTGCTGCAGGGATGTCACATAAATGTATACATTGTTATAATAATAATAATACATTTTATTTAAAGCGCCTTTCATGACACCCAAGGTCACTTCACAAACAATAAAGGGCATTAATATTATAGTCATCTCTGCTGAGGTTTACACTAGGGACATGCAGTAAGCCTGTTGAGGAGGATCTCAGTGAGCGGGCAGGGATGTAAAATTCCAGTTCTCACGATAGAGCAGTGCGAGATCACCTTCCCTCCCGGATGAGTGGGGTTTACAGATGTAAACAAATCCATGCATGCGGGACTGCTTGGTTCAGGTGGAAGAAATCACTCCGCTGCCACACCTCCGCGAGACACAGAAAATCCAGTCCACGGTCCACAACGAAGTTGCCGACGAGAGACAATCCAGCTTTCAGTCGGTTTGACTGAATATCCGTGTGCATATCCGATCTGGGCAGACAGGCAAGCACAGTATGGTCAACTCCTCGATCAGGCTTCAAATGACCGTGAGCAACAGTCCAGAAACGGGAATATTTTGCCATCCTTGCGAGCCATGTAGATGTTGTTGCGACGAGATCTTTGGTGGACATACTTTGGGCGTCGGAGAATGTTTTGATGACACCAAAGCTCCGCAGAAGGTGCACAGCTCCCCCATAGCCGGTAAAATTCACTTATTAAGTATTTTCTCATCCTTACTCCAGCAGATGTAGCCTATGCATGAAGTTGTTGTGGGTAAGTAGTCCTAGTGGGCTATGGGCTTAGGCTACTGCAGTAGACTTAACTTGCATCCTCCGATCACCATGGCATCATGTCAGACTCCAACCCCGTATAAAAGAAAATGCGGCAGGGAGATGATAAAATGCATAGCTATATATAACTATTGAACTTTGCTAATGAACTGAGTATGAACATTATCAATGTATTCGTGAGAAAACAAACCAGACAGAGCGGCGTCAATCTCGCCAGCATTTCCATTACTAGGCAACCCTATATATATATATATATGACTATAGAGACAAAAGGAAAGACTAAACGGAAATTAAATCTCACAGAAATTTTTTTTGAAATCACATAGAGAATGATGACTAAACATTTTGGCTTTTGAAAAGTATTCTTGTAGGTGTTGGCAATCAGGGAAAAACAGAAATAAACTCTGTAACTAACACAAATATAAAACTATTTTGATTTAATACAAGTCCATACACTTTTATCCAAAAAGTTAGTTGTGTCATCTCTGATGTATTATCTGTTTGCTCTCAGACATCAGTCGGCCAAATCACACTCATTTCAGCCTTAAGCATTCTTTGTGCCATCTCTTTATTCTCCTAATACACACACACACACACACACACGCACAGACATGGGCAGAACATGCACAAGATTGGGATTCGAACCCGGAACCTTCTTGTGAGGCCAGAGTGCTATTAACTGGGCCACCATGTCTTTATCTGGTTTTGGAATTCATACATATATTGCTTTTGACTTTTGAAAAGACATTGCATTTATTACAGTTTTTCTCAGTTGCTTTGGTACTTTTCTCAGATCACAACTGATTCTCTCAAACCTACTTGTTCAACCTTCACATGATCACTTGTGCACAAGATAAAAGCAAGTTATTGTTTTGGTCTAATTGCAATTGATCATGTACTGTCTGTTGTTTTTTTACATGATCAATTGGAATTTGACCAAAACAATGATAAACTGCTTATGTCACATGGATCAAAATATAATATACTGGATGTCTGTTGAATTGTCTTACCCCCCAAAACATCTAGGCAGAAGTTCATTGCATATGTCTTTAAATGCAAAATGGTTAAACTCATCGTCATAATCGTTCACGCAAGTTTTCCTTACAGTTCATTCCAATTGTTCTTACAGATTGTTCTTGTGAATTTGTCAAGAATTGATGAATTGCTCTCAGGTGAATCTTGACTTCCACTAATGAAGGGGACATGAAACATTAGATCAACCAATGATCAACCTCTATGTAAAATAGCTTGGAGGATCCTCTCCTGGAACCATCACCTTATCGTGGTGGAGAGGTTTGTGTGTCCCTATGAACCTGAGGGCTGTGTTGTCTGGAGCTTTGTGCTCCTGGTAGGGTCTCCCAAGGCAAAGTGGTCTCAGGTGAGGGGCCAGACAAAGAATGGTTCAAAAACCCTATGAGTGACCGAGGAAGAGATGGAGTGACCCTGCCCGGAGGAAGCCCGGGGCCCCCATCTGGAGCCAGGCCCAGATGGAGGGTCGTCAGCGAGCGTCTGGTGGCCGGGTTTGCCACGGAGCCCGGCCGGGCACAGCCCGAAAAAGCTACGTGGCATCCATCTCTCCATCCCATGGGGCCACCACCTGTGGGAGGAACCGCTGGGGTCGGGTGCGCTGCCACATGGGTGGCAGTGAAGGTCAGGGGCCTCGACGGACCAGACCCGGGCAGCAGACGCTGGCTCTGGGGACGTGGAATGTCACCTCTCTGTGGGGGAAGGAGCCGGAACTGGTGCGGGAGGTGGAGCGCTACCGGTTAGATCTGGTGGGGCTTACCTCTACGCACAGTCTCGGTTCTGGAACCATACTCCTGGATAGGGGTTGGACTCTTTTCTTCTCCGGAGTTGCCCAGGGTGTGAGGCGCCGGGTGGGTGTGGGGATACTCACAAGCCCCCGGCTGAGCGCCGCTACGTTGGAGTTTACCCCGGTGGACGAGAGGGTCGCCTCCCTACGCCTGCGGGTTGTGGGGGGGAAAACTCTGACTGTTGTTTGTGCATATGCACCAAACAAGAGTTCGGAGTATTCGGCCTTCTTGGAGACCTTGAGTGGAGTCCTATATGGGGCTCCAGTGGGGGACTCCATAGTTCTGCTGGGGGACTTCAACGCGCACGTGGGCAATGATGGAGACACATGGAGAGGCGTGATTGGGAGGAACGGCCTCCCTGATCTAAACCAGAGTGGTTGTTTGTTGTTGGACTTCTGTGCTAGTCATGGATTGTCTATAACGAACACCATGTTCGAACATAGGGATGCTCATAAGTGTACTTGGTACCAGAGCACCCTAGGCCAAAGGTCAATGATCAATTTTATAATCGTTTCATCTGATCTGAGGCCGTATGTTTTGGACACTCGGGTGAAGAGAGGGGCAGAGCTGTCAACCGATCACCATCTGGTGGTGAGTTGGGTCAGAGGGTGGGGGAAGACTCTGGACAGACCTGGTAAGCCCAAACGGGTAGTGCGGGTAAATTGGGAACGTCTGGAGGAGGCCCCTGTCTGACAGACTTTCAACTCACACCTCCGGTGGAGCTTTTCGTGCATCCCTGTGGAGGCTGGGGGCATTGAACCCGAGTGGACAATGTTCAAAGTTTCCATTGCTGAAGCTGCGGCGGGGAGCTGTGGTCTTAGGGTCTTAGGTGCCTCAAGGGGCGGTAACCCATGAACACCGTGGTGGACACCGGTGGTCAGGGAAGCCGTCCGACTGAAGGAGTCTTTCCGGGATATGTTATCCCAGAGGACTCCGGAGGCAGTGGCAAGGTACCAAAGGGCCCGAAGGGCTGCAGCCTCTGCCGTGAAAGAGGCAAAGCAGCGGGTGTGGGAGAAGTTCGGAGAAGACATGGAGAAGGACTTTCGGTCGGCACCAAGGTGCTTCTGGAAAACCGTTCGCCACCTCAGGAGGGGGAAGCGGGGAACCATCCAAGCTGTGTACAGTAAGGATGGGACGCTGTTGACCTCAACTGAGGAGGTAATAGGGCGGTGGAAGGAGCACTTTGAGGAACTCCTAAATCCGACTAATACGCCCTCTATGGTAGAGGCAGAGCTGGAGGATGATGGGGGATTGTCGTCAATTTCCCTGGTGGAAGTTGCTGAGGTAGTTAAACAACTCCACAGTGGCAAAGCCCCAGGGATTGATGAGATCCGTCCAGAAATGCTTAAAGCTCTGGGTGTGGAGGGGTTGTCTTGGTTGACACGCCTCTTCAACATTGCGTGGAAGTCTGGGACGGTGCCTAAGGAGTGGCAGACTGGGGTGGTGGTTCCCCTTTTCAAAAAGGGGGACCAGAGGGTGTGTGCCAATTATAGGGGTATCACACTTCTCAGCCTCCCTGGTAAAGTCTTCTCCAAGGTGCTGGAAAGGAGGGTTCGGTCGATAGTCGAACCTCAGGTTGAAGAGGAACAATGCGGATTCCGTCCTGGTCGTGGAACAACGGACCAGATCTTTACTCTCGCAAGGATCCTGGAGGGAGCCTGGGAGTATGCCCAACTGGTCTACATGTGCTTTGTGGATCTGGAGAAGGCCTATGACCGGGTCCCCCGGGAGATACTGTGGGAGGTGCTGCGGGAGTATGGGGTGAGGGGGTCCCTTCTCAGGGCCATCCAATCTCTGTACAACCAAAGCGAGAGCTGTGTCCGGGTTCTCGTTAGTAAGTCGGACTTGTTTCAGGTGAGAGTTGGCCTCCGCCAGGGCTGCGCTTTGTCACCAATCCTGTTTGTAGTATTTATGGACAGGATATCGAGGCGTAGTCGGGGTGGAGAGGGGTTGCAGTTCGGTGGGCTGGGGATCTCATTGCTGCTTTTTGCAGATGATGTGGTCCTGATGGCATCATCGGCCTGTGACCTTCAGCACTCACTGGATCGGTTCGCAGCCGAGTGTGAAGCGGCTGGGATGAGGATCAGCACCTCTAAATCGGAGGCCATGGTTCTCAGCAGGAAACCGATGGAGTGCCTTCTCCAGGTAGGGAATGAGTCCTTACCCCAAGTGAAGGAGTTCAAGTACCTTGGAGTCTTGTTCGCGAGTGAGGGAACAATGGAGCGGGAGATTGGTCGGAGAATCGGCGCAGCGGGTGCGGTATTACATTCGCACCGTTGTGACGAAAAGAGAGCTGAGCCAGAAGGCAAAGCTCTCGATCTACCGGTCAGTTTTCGTTCCTACCCTCACCTATGGTCATGAAGGTTGGGTCATGACCGAAAGAACGAGATCCAGAGTACAAGCGGCCGAAATGGGTTTCCTCAGGAGGGTGGCTGGTGTCTCCCTTAGAGATAGGGTGAAAAGCTCAGTCATCCGTGAGGAGCTCGGAGTAGAGCCGCTGCTCCTTCGCGTCGAAAGGAGCCAGTTGAGGTGGTTCGGGCATCTGGTAAGGATGCCCCCTGGGCGCCTCCCTAGGGAGGTGTTCCAGGCACGTCCAGCTGGGAGGAGGCCTCGGGGAAGACCCAGGACTAGGTGGAGGGATTATATCTCTAACCTGGCCTGGGAACGCCTTGGGATCCCCCAGTCGGAGCTGGTTAATGTGGCTCGGAAAAGGGAAGTTTGGGGTCCCCTGATGGAGCTGCTACCCCCGCGACCCGATACCGGATAAGCGGACGAAGATGGATGGATGGATGCACCTAATGAGCCAAAAATAAAAGCATAAATGTGAATCCTGTCCATTCTCTTGCAATCCTAATCTCAGATAAAGGAATGTGTTACTTTTTACTGTTGAAATTTATGAATTCCATACAGAAAAAGCTGCAGCCTTGTGCATTTTCAATCATAGTCATCAAACTTGTAGCCATAGTGTACATCAGAAAATACCTGAAGAGTACAATTTCATTTTGACAACACGACTAATCTTTTTGACCAAACTAAGCCTCTTCTTTGCGAACAATGACACGAGGACTCGACATTCTGATGCCACTGACATGTTCATCAACATAAAGATTTACTTCTGAGGAATGGACTAGCGATTTTGAGTAAGTTAAAGGCTTTTGCAGAGTGAGAGCCAACACTCCTCCGTGAGATTAAATTACAGATGTAGGAAGGCAAAAGACCAAGCATGGCCTTATAAATGAAAGTATACCAGTGACCCAGCCTCCTGGAGGACAAAGAAGGCCATCCCACTCGAGAATACAGTTCACAGTGATGGGTCAAGACCTTGCAATTAGTAATGAACCGCAGAGAAGCATGATATGCAATATCAATCTTGTGGAGACATTTAGCAGAAGCATTCATGTACAACAGGTCTCCATAGTCTAAAATAGATAAAAATGTTGCATTAACAAGGCGCTTTTTTGCCTCAAAAGAAAAACAGAATTTATTTCGAAAGAAAAAGCCCAATTTTAGTTTAAGCATTTTCACAAGATTGTCTATATGGGGCTTAAAAGTCAGGGAGTCATCAAACAAAATACCAAGGTACTTGTAGGTGTGAACCATCTCTATGACATTTTCCTCAAGAGTGGACACAAAGGGGATAGATTGAGGGACCTTCTTATTGTTTAAAAATAACACTAGTTTGGTCTTTTCAGCGTTAAGGACCAGTTTTAGCTGGATAAGTGTATGCTGGACCACGTCAAAAGCTTTCTGCAGATATTCTACAGCTTTAACAGGGTTCTGTCCAAAACAGTAAATTATTGTGTCATCAGCATAAAAATGCATATTAGCGTCAGACACATCTTGTCCTAAATCATTAATATACATGATGAACAAGAGGGGTCCTAATATAGAACCCTGCGGCATCCCCTTGTGGACATTCAAAAAATCAGAACACAGACCATCACATTTAATGCACTGGGTCCTGTCACTCAAATAATTTGTGAACCATGAAACAACATGATTAGACAGTCCCAAGACATAAAAGCCTATGCTTTAAAATAACATGATCCACAGTGTCAAAAGCTTTTGACAAATCAATAAAAAGGGAAGCACAATATTGTTTTTTATCAAGAGCAACAAGTATATCATTTATCACTTTTGTAGCAGCCGTGATGGTGCTATGTTTTTTCCTGAAGCCGGATTGCAGTTTAAAGAGTAGGTCACTAGAGTACAGGAACTCTTTAAGTTGATCACAAACAAGAGATTCAAGAAGTTTTGACAAAACACACAAGTTTGATATTGGTCTGTAGTTAGTCATAACAGCTGGATCACCTCCTTTTAATAAAGGGGTAACAAAAGCAGACTTCCAAACAAGTGGAATTTCTTTGTTTTGGATTGAAAGATTAAAGAGGACCGTAAGAGGTTGAGCTACATAATCAGCTGCTATTTTCAAGAAGTAGGGCTCTATCAAGTCCGGTCCGTTTGATTTCCTGTGATCTAATGCTTTGAGAGCTTTATGCACTTCCTGCACAGTAAAAGGAACAAAATTAAAATACTCTCCAGAAGACATTTGAGGTTCTGTGCAGGGAGTCACGGGGGCCACTCCTGTGGAGTCAAACAAAGAACCAGAAGCTATGAAATGGTTGTTAAAGCTATTTAAGACCTCGGTCCTATCGTAGACAGGGACAGAGTTTTTTAAGACATATTTTGGAAGAGCCTGAGGTTTTCTATTTACAGATAGAGACTTTATCACTTTCCAAAATCTCTGTGGATTGTTGAGGTTTTCTGTTGTGACAGATGAGTAATAATCTGATTTAGCCTTCTTAATAAGAGAAGTACATTTATTTCTTAAATGCCTAAAATTAGACCAATCAGAGGGAGAATCGCCTTTTCTGGCTTTGGCCCATACCACATTGCGCTGATGGATGGACTCTGACAATTCTGGAGAAAACCAAGGGTTCTCTCGTCCCTTGACTCTAAATTTCCTAATAGGAGCATGTTTATTTACAATCTTCATAAAACTCTCCTTGAAATACGCCCAAGCCAGTTCCAAATCTGGCAACAAACTCAAATGCCCCCAATTAACCAAAGCTAGGTCATGATGAAAGGCTTGCTCATTAAATATTTTAAAATTTCTCTTGCAAATAATACGCGGATTGCATTTGGGGATTTTAGTGTTCCTGCATGTAGCAACAACACAATGATCACTCAAATCATTGCAGAACACACCCACTGATGAGAACTTATGAGGGACATTTGTTAGGATTTAGTCAATCAAGGTAGACTTATTTGGACTCTTTACATGTGGCCTTGTTGGTAGGTTGACCAACTGGCTTAGATTAATAGAGTCACAGAAGGATTTAAATTCACCAGAAACTGCATTTAGCCAATCCCAATTAAAATCTCCAGCCAATAAAAGTTCCTTGTAATTTAATTTTGACAAAAGATACTGTAAGGATGGTAATGCTTCCTTGATGGCAGATGGAGGCCTGTAACACCCCGCAACAGTTATAGACAGGGACTTAACTATTTCTACATTCAAAGCCAAAAACTTTTACCATTTGCTTAGAAATAGATTGAGATAGAACAATTGATACACCAAATCTTGATTTTACATAAATGGCTACGCCACCACCTTTTTTGGGCCTATCTGTATGATGAACGTTGTATCCAAGTATGGCGATGTCATCATTAGAAATAGATTTGTATAACCAGGTTTCAGAAATGATCACAATATCTGCATCTGTCGATTTCACCCAAATTCTGACCATGTCCATCTTGGGTAATAAGCTGCGCACATTAAGATGAACAAATTTTAACCCAGGCATTGATTTGAAATCAGCAGGGGTCTGGACGCATTTCAGCTCAGGTTCAGGATTTGGTTGCACGTTTCCAGATATAAGTAAAAGTAGAACAATCATCAATCTTCGTTTCACACTACATTTTGGAACAGACTCACGCGTGTCAAATGTTGAAGCCAAGCATTGCTTTTCATCAAGTGAAAGAAAAAGATTGTACAAGGCAAGGAAAGCCTTCTAGTTTAGGTACAACCACAGGCAGCTTGAAGTTGAGGACCAGAACCAAATGAGACAGTGGAGGCTCAGGGTGCCCTGCTGCACTAGATTTAGTGCCACTATAGGAGATACCACACATGCTCTGCTTATTATTAGCAGTACTTACCCAAGGAGCACTGCTTAGTCCCAAGTCCCAAACGGTCAACACACATAATAAAACTATTAAAAGTGCCATAATCTTCATGTTAAAAAACATCAGCAGAAACTGTTTGTGAGTAGCACAACCGTAGCTATTTTCCAGGAGGTGAATGTGACAGGTTCGGGCCTGTTAGCCCAGGCCCCAGATGGAGGTGGATAAAACAGGCTCAGGCCTGATAATCCAGGCTCCGGGTGGAGGTGGATATGGCAAGCTTCGGGCCTGTTAATCCAGGCTCCAGATGAAGGTGGATGTAGCAGACTCAGGCCTGTTAGCCCAGGCTCTAGATGGAGGTGGATGAGGCAGGCTCAGGCCTATTAGCCCAGGCTCCAGATGAAAATGGATGAGGCAGGCTCAGGCCTGTTAGCCCAGGCTCCAGATGGAAATGGATGAGGCAGGCTCAGGCCTATTGGTCCAGGCTCCAGATGGAAATGGATGAGGCAGGCTCAGGCCTATTGGCCCAGGCTCCAGATGGAAATGGATGAGGCAGGCTCAAGCCTGTTAACCCAGCCTCCAGGCGGAGGTAAATGTGGCTCAGGCTTATTAGCCCAGGCTCCAGATGGAGATGGATGAGGCAGGCTCAGGCCTGTTAGCCCAGGCTCCAGGCAGAGGTTGATGTGACTCAAGCTTGTTAGCCCAGGATCAGGTAAAGCAGAGGCTACATTAAACTCTTTTAAAGTCCACCCCAAAAAAAAACACTAAACTGCAACTTTTAAAACAATAAAAACAATAAAATTCATTAAAACGAATTAGTCCAGAGAGAGACACTTGAGCAGACAATGAGCTTGCTGCCATCTTGGATTGTTCCACCTGTTGTGTCACCTGTCCCTCATTAGTCCTCGTTACCTGGTGTATTTAGTCCCTGTTCTGTCTTTGTCTCTTGTCGGATCATTTCATTCTGTTTGCCCTGTATTCTGTTGCTGTGTTTCCTGTTGGATGTTGTTCTCTGTGCTGTTGTGGATTCTGTTTTTCATTTGTTCCTGCCTGGACTCTTTTTGTTTAAATAAATCACCTCTAACTGCATTTGGGTCCAAGCCTAGTCTTTCCTTACTAAACGTGACAGAATGATCTGACCTGAAATGGACCCAGCAGTTTTTGAGCCTCTCATTCACCCGTTGGACTCTGATGGTGAATTCATGATTGAATTTTTTCGCGGTCTGTACGAGGAGGATCCTGCCTTTGCTAGACACATCTTGGAGGGTCGCTGGCAAGCTACTGAAAGAGAGTTTGGCTTTCCAGTCTCCAAGCCTGTCAGCCTTCCAGAGTTTCAGCAGCCCACTCGCCTCTCTGTCTCCAAGCCTGACGGCCTTTCCGAGCCTCATGTGCAGCAGACAACCAGCCTGCCTGTTTCTCGGCCTACTAGCTTCCTAGCTACAGGTTCTCTGTTCCTGACCCAGCCTGCCTCCTCGCCTGCTTCCCCGGAACTTTTTTCTGTTTGCTCAACTACTACCTGTCTAGTGGGCACCCCCAACAGCAAGCAGTCCTCAGAGGGGACCCACCTGGCTATATTTCCTGGGACTCGGAGGAAAGGAAAACATGGCTCCCAGCGCCATGCCCTACATCAACCTCTTGTCGGACCAGAGCCTGAGCTGACCTGTGTTCGTGAGCCTGAGCTGACCAGCGGTTCTGAGCCCGTGCTGTCCAGCGGACCTGAGCCGGTGCTGTGCAGCGGACCTGAGCCCGTGCTGTGCAGCAGACCAGAGCCCGTGCTGTTCAGCAGACCAGAGCCCATGCTGTTCATCGGACCTGAGCCTGTGCTGTGCAGCAACCAGAGCCCGTGCTGTTCAGCGGACCTGAGCCTGTGCTGTCCAGCGGTTCCGAGCCTGTGCTGTTCAGCAGACCTGAGCCCGTGCTGTCCAGCGGTTCCGAGCCCATGCTGTTCAGTGGACCTGAGCCCGTGCTGTCCAGCGGTCCCGAGTCCGTGCGGACCAGAGTTACTGTTCCTGAGTCTACCAGTGTTCCCAAGTCCGAGTTCACCATTGTTCCTGAGCTGACGTGCAGCCTTCCAGAACCCCCGTTGATGTGCAGCTTTCCAGAACCTCCGCTGACGTGCAGCCTTCCAGAACCTCCGCTGACGTGCAGCTTTCCAGAGTTCCAGCTGACATGCAGCCGCCCGGAACTGCCGCCGGACCTGCATAGGAGTTTATTAAAGTGCCCATATTATGAAAAAAACACTTTTTCTGGGATTTGGGGTGTTATTTTGTGTCTCTGGTGCTTCCACACACATACAAACTTTGAAAAAAATCCATCCATGCTGTTTAGAGTGAGATACAGTTTCTGAATGTGTCCTGCCTTCAGTCTCTGGGTGAGCTGTTCAAAATCGGCACGGCTTTCTACGTCACAAGCCGAAACGAGCAGGCTAACCGCAACCATTAGCTCGTAGCATTCGCGTTAGCGTTAGCATGCTAACACTAACGCTAGCATGCTACCTCGTTCTCAATAGCAAAGCACTGCTACAACACACACAAGTTCACCATAATCTACAAAAGCCTGAGCCTGAGCTGACCTGTGTTCCTGAGCCTGAGCTGACCAGCGGTTCCGAGCCCGTGCTGTCCAGCGGACCTGAGCCGGTGCTGTGCAGCGGACCTGAGCCCGTGCTGTGCAGCAGACCAGAGCCCGTGCTGTTCAGCGGACCTGAGCCTGTGCTGTCCAGCGGTTCCGAGCCTGTGCTGTTCAGCAGACCTGAGCCCGTGCTGTCCAGCACACACACACAAGTTCACCATAATCTACAAAAGAACTACTTCCATGTGCGCCCTCATTTAGAAGTCTCCCAGCTAATCCTGCCTTGTAACTGACTGAAGTTGTAGAAACAGCCTTTCTTTTACTGTCTATGGAGCTAGCTAACTGACATGATCTACATCTGAGCTACTGCGCATGTGCAAGTGCAATCAAAGATAGTACAGAAGAAGAAGAAGAAAAGAGGTCTCACTCTGTAGCTAAAACAGAGACCAGGTGAAAAGAGGATCTGCAGCAGTGAGAGAGAGCGCTGCAGTACAACAAAAATATGGTGTTTTTTGAAAATTAAACCATGTAAACCTATTCTGGTACAACCTTAAAATACAATTATGAACCTGAAAATGAGCATAATATGGCTGCTTTAATGATATCACCACCCCTGGATGGGGGTGTGATTTTTTTCGATTCCCCAGAACCTCAGTGATGCAGGGGAGCCATGATTGGCCTGCTTGTAGTGCCTCGCCATGGTATATGTTAAATTCTGGGTACGACTAGCTGTCTTATGTTCAGATATACAACCCCAAATCAGAAAAAGTTGGGACAGTATGGAAAACACAAATAAAAAAAGAAAGTAGTGATTTCTAAATGTACTTTGACTTGTATTTCATTGCAGACAATACAACAGCACATAATTTAATGTCTTCCTCATGATTTTTATTGTTTTTTTGTTTTGTTTTTTTCAAAAAAACAAAATTCCTATTTTGGTTCTTGCAACACATTTCAAAAAAAGTTGGAACAGTAAAGCATTTACCACTTTGTAATGTTGCCATTCCTTTTCACAACACTTAAAAGACGTTTAGGGACTGAAGACACCAAGTGATGAAGTGTTTCAGGTGTAATTTTGTCCCATTCTTGCTGCAAACAAGTCTTAAGGTGGGCAACAGTACGGGGTCTTCGTTGTCGCATTTTGCGCTTCAAAATGCACCACACATTCTCTATTGGAGACAGGTCGGGACTCTAGGCAGGCCAGTCAAGTACCCATATCCTCTTCCTCCGCAGCCAGGACTTTGTAATGTGTGCAGAATGTGGTTTTGCATTATCTTGTTGAAATATGCATGGACGTCCCTGGAAAAGATGTCTTCTTGAAGGCAGCATATTGTGCTCCAAAATCTCTATGTACTTTTCAGCATTAATGGTGCCATCACAGAAGTGCAAGTTACCTTTGCCAAGGGCACTGACACAACCCCATACCATGACAGACCCTGGCTTTTGGACTTGTTGCTGGTAACAGTCTGGATGATCCTTTTCTTCTTTGGTCCGGAGCACACGGTGTCCATTTCTCCCAAAAAATACCTGAAATACTGATTCATCTGACCACAGTACACGTTTCCACGGTGTGATGGTCCATCCCAGATGCCTCTGAGCCCAGAGAAGTCGACGACGCTTCTGGACACTGTTAACTTAGAGCTTCCTTTTGGCACAGTACAGTTTTAGCTGGCATTTGTGGATGTAACTACGTATTGTGGTACTTGACAAAGGTTTGCCAAAGTAGTCCTGAGCCCATGTGGTGATATCGCTTATAGATGAATGATGATTCTTGATGCAGTGCCGCCTGAGGGATCGGAGAGCACGGTTGTTCAGCTTAGGCTTGCGCCCTTGTCCTTTACGCACTGAAATTCCTCCACATTCCTTGAATCTTTTAATTATGTTATGCACTGTTGAAGGTGAAATAAGCAAATGTCTTCCTATCTTTCTTTGAGGAATATTGTTTTTAAACATTTCAATAATTTTCTCACATATTTGTTGGCAAACTGGCGATCCTCGGCCCATCTTTGCTCCTAAAGGACTAGACCTTTCTTGGATGCTGCTTTTGTACCAAATCATAATTACAATCACCTGTTGACATCACCTGTTTCAAATCACATCATTATTTAACCAATTTACCTGATTACTAGCCCTAAATTGCTCCCTTCCCAACCTTTTTTGGAATGTGTTGCAGGTCTGAATGACAGGAAAGGATGTGTATTTACAAATGAAATTAACTTGACCAGACAAATCATGAAATATTTTGTGTTCACATTGTCTGTAATGAAATACAAGTCAAAGTACATTTAGAAATCACTACTTTCTTTTTTTATTTGTGTTTTCCATACTGTCCCAACTTTTTCTGATTTGGGGTTGTACTTAGTTTCAGTTGACATTTTGTTTGGCCTATATAGGCCAGTCCACAGGGACACTTTAGACACTCTACATGTGTACTGTTGCAATTAATAAATGAAGAGATGGAGTATTTCTTGCTAGTGTGGGGATGTGAGAATTCCTTCGCATTGCTCGAGTTAGAGCATTGCGCACAGTTACCACATTTATAGAAAGCCAGGGGTGGGTTGGGGAGCCAAGTGGTCGAGTGTGGGTTGGTCATGTCTGAATGTACCAATCGATGAATGTTGTGGGCACACCTAAATATAAACCTGGGCGGATTGGCGCAGATGTCTTTGAGTGTCGGGTCACTCTTCAGAACATGCCAATGCTTGCGAATAACGTTTTTCATTCTTCCTGCTGCTGGAGTGTAGCTGGGTGTTGTGTGTGACTAAGGAGTTGACGGTTGTGTGTGACTAAGGTCACACACAACCGTCAACTCAAACTAAGTATATCTGAACATAAGACAGCTTTTCGTACACTGAAAAAAATGTTATGTTGAATTTACTTAATTTTATTATGGTAAGTGGTTGCACGAAATAAATTTATCTAAATCCAGATATATTTTATAAGTTGAGTGTACTTATATTTTGTTAATTAAGTTTACTAATTTTCTTGTACTAATTTTAGATTAATTATATATATATATATTTTAGCTAAACTATTTTGAGTAGAAATTACAATGTTTTTTGTGTTCAGTATACTAAAATTAATTATGTGCATTCAGATCAATTTAATTGTTTAATTTCTTCATACTAAAATTAAGTTTAATCAATTTATTTTATCTATTATACTATTTTAACTTTCATTAATATTCAGACAAATAAAGCAAACCAAATATTGTCAACTCTTACTTTATTTTCTTGATCCAAGACCACGAGATCCAACAGATTTACTCTCTCCCAAACAAAAGTGCCAGCAATGTAACTCAGTGGTAACAATTTCTTACATTGCTATCTTATAACAAAATGTACTATCAACCATTATAAAAAACAATGTACCATTCATAACAAAAAAACAACAAATGTAGCAGAATAGCTGGAAGACGGCAAACACTGAGGACCCGATGTGAGATTACAATAAACTGCAAACACGTACATTGGTGTAGCAATATGAAAACAGACTTACTGAATACATCATGATGTACATGAAACGTGACGTAAATGTCCACTGAAGCTTAAGTTCCTCCGAGAATAATAAAAATAGTGGCAAATGAAAACAAAGGAGGCTGTAACCTTCCTCACATTAATACATGAAACTAACAGAAATGTCATAATTCCACCATGTTTTCCACATGGTTCTCCATCGTTTGAACTTGACCAGAGCTCTTTTAACATCTCGTTGTGTCCTCTTCTTATGCAATGGTTTAATGGCACAACCACCACCAACTGTTTCTCTCAAGGCGCTTAACTTCTAATATTCATATGGCGGTAGTGGATGGATGGATGAATTTTGTGCTCTTATTTCCAGGATTGCAATTTTTATTTCAGGTGAATATTCCACAAAATCCATCGTACAGTTTTAAATGTTCACACCAGTGGCTGTGTGAATATTACAGTCCACCATTCACTTCAGTTCGAAACACCTTCTGGGGCTGCATTTCACATCATACTAAATGTTTTCTATCACCTCCCAAACCAGAAATAACAATGCAGCTTAGCAAGGTTCACAAGAGCGGCTGAAGAAATCCTACAGTCCAGCAATGATTTTGTTCTTTAGTCCAAGGACTTTGGGGGAAAGCCTTTCACCATCCATTTGCAAGAGCACTTTCTGAATGAATTCATAAAAGTATTTCAGCTCTTTGGGGTAAGCCATGTTCAGTACATACATGACTCCCAGCATCATTGCACATGCTTGGGCTACAGATCCAATGTTGTCCAGAATGATTACTCCTTCAACATAAATGCCAATGTCATCATGAGCTCCAATTTCTCCACCCTCCTTGTTGATGACATATATGCCCATGGTGGATTTCTGCAGGTCTCTCTGGATGTCATCTCCTTCAATGTCCTGTATATTTGAAGAAAATAGGGGAAAAAAGAAAACATATTTATGTAATAGATTTTCATGACATAAAATTCTAAATTTCTTTATATTTACAAAATACATTTATGCTGGTCAGTAAAACTATTAAAAATCTTTTTTGTACTTTTGTCAGTTAAATAAAGGTTCATGTGAATGACCAAATCACAGATTTTTGTTTTTATTGTATTGTGGAAAATATTTAATATTCAGTAGGAACCAATGGGCTTGGAGCTGAGACCCAGAAGTCAGAACGGATTGATAGATGGACTAACACATGGATGGTTTTGGTCTTTTAATTGAACAATAATAAAAATAATGAATAAAGCCAGACATATCATTTCAAGAACCAAACTAATAGTTTTAAATGTTTTAGCCAATTAATGAAAATCTCCAGACACAGCTAAATTTACATTATCCTATGACAACATCCATGTTGTTTTACTCTTCTGGATTTAACTTCCTCAACACAAAGTTTGTCAGTGTTTGTTTAATTATTATTGGATGTCAAGAGTTCTTGAATGCACCAGGGTGTGTTTAGAAAATGGTACCTGCTTGCAACACTGTGCAGCAAGTTGTTGATTTTTATACAAATATTCTCAACCTTATGGCTACTTATAAAAGGTAAAAATTAATTTTCTAAAATTGATACTTTGGCAAATGGTCAGCGGTAATGTTAATGCCTTTGTCATCAACCGCTTAAAACATACAAAACACCAGTATGATCCTTCTGATCCTCTGTAGTGACACGTTTTAGTGGCTAGAGCATTTTTCAAGTTTTGTAGTAGTTCATTTAAATAAACAGCAGGCTTCCACACTATCATAGCTCTAGACCCCAAAAGACGACAGCATGTAGACATTGACAGGATTACAGTTGCCATTGTTGTGGTGTCAACACACTTATTTGGTTATGCATCAGGTTTGTTTTCGTTTTTGGTGAGTGTCCCTTTAAATCACATTGTGAAAGTCATTTTCTTCTAATAACTAGTGGGTTAGTGACCTTAGGATCTTAAAACATTTTCTATAATACAAGACAGTACATGTGACTGACAAATGCAATTACTATGACTTGCCTTATATTCCCGAATGAGATGTCCAACATCCTCGCCAAGGTAGATGCAAAGTGCCTTTAGGACTGCTGCCCTTTTAAGATTGACATCACTCGTCGCCTGTTTAAAAGGATAACAATTATTAAAATATTCCTAAATACATCAATTATTTAAAAAAAAATCTTGAAATTGTAGAATATTTCCAACATGTGGTAACCTCAAAAAATATATACACAATGACTTTATTATACAAAATGTAAATGGACTGCCCCATTTTGCTAATGAATGTTAGTGAATTGTGACTTAATTTTGATAAAATGTCAGGTCTGATTGTGTAGGGCGATAGCACTATTGTAACTTCTACTTATTCAGGGAAGTTTCACTGAGAGCAATGCTCTCTTCTTCACAGTTAACACCTAGAAGCTGCTTTTCCAACCAGTCGGATCTGCAGGCTACTGAGGATTAAGTGTCTTGCTCAAGGCAGGTGGTACTCTTTCACTTTCCCCACCTGGATATTTAATTGGCACATTTCCAGTCACAAACCTGCTTCTCTAACCTGTATGCCACTATTGCCTCATTAAGGCATCATCAGTCCTTAGAAATGTGTCTCTATTTATTTATACAGCACTTTTCAAAACACAGTTACAAAGTGCTTTATATGGTTGAACCAGAATTAAGACAAACATCAGACAAGTGCCTACGTGGAAAGCCATAAGGCAGGGAGAGCACCTCCCTGCCCATCCATGTGCATACATGGAAGGCCCGAGACAGAGAGCAGCCTGGTCACCTTTATTCTTGAGCCGGGACTTAGGAACCTTGCCTCTTACATATAATCAAGGCTGCTCTTGAAGTCTTCAAAGGCTCAATATGGTACGAAACAGGTACATTTCATGAAGTTGCTCCACAGTGTATATATGTTCTACTGCAATGTATACACATGTTTACCTCTTGCAAGATCGCCAGATGTGTGGCTAGTTTCTGGCCAGAAACACATCCCTTCTTCTGGAAAACTGATGTCAGCTGGGGTAAATGGCTGTCCAACTGCACCATGAAGGTTGTTTCAAGTGGGATTGTTGTTATGCGCTGGAATTCAGCATTTATCTGTTATAAACAAGAAAAAAATAACAGAAGATAAAGAGCACTGTGTTCAGCCATTGGTGTAATATTTTGTAGCTACTGTATGATTAAAGGATACTTTTGACCTCATTATTCAAGACAATAATTAGTCAAATGTATTGCTATTAATCAAAGGTAATGGAAATCAAAACTTATTTAAGCCTTGCTAATATTTTTTTTCAAATTTACAATGGGTCAAATGTCTAAGTGCAATGTGAAAACCCCAATTCCAGCAGCAGGAAGCTGTTTTCATCAGACAATCTCTGATAAAGTCACTGTACACTACCTTCTCAGCAGCAAACAGCAGACAGATACAGTTAAAGTGGTCAAAATTAATTATTTTAGTAAATTATCAATAACTGGGGGAAATTTTTCCCCCGAATTTATTTAGGTTTCAGCAGTTACAAACCAAGATCGTATAATGCGAAGAAGCACACTGGGGAAAAAAAGGCAAGCATGCACTTACCTCATCAATATGAAAAAGTGCAGGCCACCTGGCTTTAAACTCTCCGGCAGCTGGATTTTCCTGTACCACCTCTTTTCTTCTGTAGGAGAATGTTTTTGACATCTTCTGTTTTATACACAGTGCACTGTTTCTTTGTTTGACATCGTTCAACAGTTCAAGCCTGACATTTTCTAAACTTTCATCCGATTCGCCAGCAGGGTGTGAAGGAAAAAAGTTGACTTCAGCCTTTTTAGGCTTCTTTACATTTTTGGCTGGGAGGCTTTCATCACTACGTTTGTTTTTCAAAGCATTTACAATCACTTCTGGATAGCCAATGTTTCGCATCTTCGTTCTGTAATTAGCCATTTTATATTTTAGGCTAATCATCCAGCCATAGTAACCAGTGGCAGATGGTTCCTTCAAACAGGGAAATTTTTTTGATGAGTGCCCCTGCTACCTCATCTATTTGGTAATTTTGTGGATATGCTGTATACTGGAAGATCTCCTCAGCTAGCTTCTGTAAGATGTCAGACTTCAACCCCGGAGTGATCTTCAGTTGAGTGCCAGTTTCTCTGAAGCGCTCATTTCCACGTTGAAGCTGCACCTCTACATTGTATGGAAAGCGAGGAATGGGGAATTCACGTGGCCATGCACGTGCTCTCAATTCATTGTCTGAATGTGGCAGAATGATGGTGTTATCCGAGTCTGTTGAGGACAATGAGGCCGATGAGGAAACAATGGGAGATGTTTGGCTGCTCACTGGTGCTCCAGATGATCCAGAAGTGCTGGGAGCATTCTCCATTAAAGAAGTTGGACTCAAAACCACATCAGTTATGGGGGTTAGAGTTAAGGTTGCCATGTACACCAACTTGATTGTACTTCTGTCCTGTATGTCTTGTACTGATGTAATGTTCATGAATTCATTATTGAAGTCAGGATCCATGAACTGAATACGAAAGTCTCTTTCAATTCCAAATTCTTGGCGAATTGTATCGTGTAACTCTGTCAAAGTTTCTGGCATTCCTGAATGGAGATCAAGTCTTCTATAGTCATCGTCGTCCACAATGACTCTCAACTTCAGACACTGTGCCATTCTTCAATCTAATTGTTAAAGAAGACAAAAAAAATGTTAAATCACCATCTGGTACTATTGTTACTTAAGTATAACTTTTCATGAACCGAATTAGAGCAGGAACATACTACCACACAATTTTAATCTGTAATGTTATTCTGCAGTTGTAAACACTATTCATTTTTACCATTACTTTATTTGTGTGGAATGAAAAACATAGATATTTTTTCTTTATTTGTGGTTGTGTGGTAGTTCTTCCTTTGAACATGATATATTTAAACAGACAGATTTGAACATTCATTTGTATTATGTTAGTCACAAATGTTTTCCTTAACATGCACATTTCTATAATAAATGGCAACATGAGGGTAATTTAGTACAGGGAGATGTCAGATGACTGGATAATTTCCCTCAGAAAATTCTTTCTAACTTTACTAAAAACAAAATTAGTCCTCCTGTAAGAAATAGTGTATCAACTCATGCAGCGTATGAACACAACACAAACTACCATAATACAACCTTGTATCTGTATGAATCTTTTAAGTGTCACCATTCGCCGGCCTCCAATCATGTAATCTGCCATGGGGTACTGGTCCAACAAGGCACCATGTTGAATGAGGGAGACTAGTGAAGTGGGACATAACTCAAATGCCCTAAAATGCTCCCTATACCATGCACCCAGCTCTTTAACAATAAAGCTCAAGCTCTTCTCCACTACAACCATCTGGATAACCTCTGCAAACTCTAGCAAGCCACCAGCAGAGCCGTGAACAACAACCATACCTTCTCTGTAGTTAACTCCATTAACAGACGCATTCTTTGTGAGCTGAATGTGAGTAATATCAGGGTATTTCAACTGCAGAACCTTCTGCACATCCTGATGCAAAATGTCAACAGAGACAGTTGAAACAGCTGAGACAGTCAAGCTAGATGTTTCGGTTGTGGTTGACGCCAAGTGATATGCCATCATGAACTGATGCTTCACCGCCAGGGACAAGAGTATGTTTTTAAAGCAGCGTGTGTGACGGACAACTTGCTTAAAAAAACTGTGTTTTGCCTCAAACCTCATTGTCCACAACCCAACTAGTGGACCAAAAAATCTGATCATCTGTGGATAATGTTCCACAAAATGATGTTTCGGCAACAGCTTTAAACCCGGAAACACCTCTTGTAACCTATATCTATGGTCACAAATCCTGGCTTCAAGGAAAGCAATGGATTGTGTTGTGTGCACTGGTGTAACAACTAGCTCAACGATATCTTTAAGGTCCAAAATGACCTGCCAGGCTGGTTCATCTGGGGGCACCAACTGTCCAACCAAAAGTGGAAGCAATCGCAAAAGACTCCAATTTTCATGAGCATTTCCTCCAATACTTTTCTTCAGCATGAATGTCCTGGGAATTGCATGAGGACGGTTACTTTTGTCTGTCCACTTGTAAGGAAATTTCTGAATAGACTCATTGAGTTTGTCAAGTGTGAAATACTTTTTTGAAATTAACAAGCTGAGGCAGTGCGCCAACTCAACGGGTAATATGCCTTCAAAGATGTCATGTGCAACATCTGGAGGGTAGCCGGTGCAGACATTGAAATGAGAAAGATATGCAGAGAAAACACACTTCCTTTTAACACCGTAACAAGGTTGTGCATTGTCCTGTGCTGACCTGACATGCATTTCATGCATCTCTTTGCTTCGGAGAGTAAACGTACCAGAACTCACTTCCCTCTCCTGAATTTCAGACTTTCTTGCCACACAAAAGCGGCAAATGTATTCACCTGCAAAACTTTCAATAAATCCAGCAATTCCATGTGCTCCCAAATTGTCTGCTATGACACACTGTATTGCGCCTTTAACAAAATCTCCAAGCTGTGCAATAAAAATACCTTGACTTTCCAAAATGGCAAGATCCCTCAACAAGGGCTCTAGGACCCTTTCATAGCCATATTTCCTCACATCTTCAGATCTGCAGAGTAAGGCCAAATAAATTGAAGACAACGAAGAATGACAACCTGGTGGTAAATTGCTGAGATTCCAGTAAACACCACAGATCTTGTGCTTTTTGCGAGATGTGCCAAGTGGATTACAAATTTCAAAATCATCAACATATAAATTCAATAACACTCGCAACTCACCTCCTGACAAAAAATGGTTATCCTTGAAAAACAAACCATCTCGAAAAGACTCATATATCACTTCTTCTCCTCTGCCCTCTGATATGAGGTGACTATCTAATGCTTTGTTAAGAATGTGATCATTAGTAAAAAGCTGCTGTAAAAACTTTAATAGTGGAACATACTGCAGCGTTCTTTTACTTTTGTCATCCAAGATATATTCTATGGGTTCCACAACTTGAAAATTGTCTTTGTAGTATTTTTTGCGCTTAAAGGATGTTGCCAAAGGACAACCTTTACCAATTGACTTATACACAGGATTAGATGTACACAGAGCAGATGCAAGTTCTTCAATGACTGACTGGTCAACTTGCAGTTTGTAACTATTAAGTGTGTCATGTATCACATTTCTTGTACTACACAAAGATGCTGTGCTCAATAAATACTGAAATTCTTCTAGCAATTCATCAATTGCAGCACTTGGCTCAGGGTATATACACTTAATATGATGGCCACGCCCAAAATGACTATGTTGTAGTCTGTAATGTTTAAGAATTTCTGATCGCCTAGACACTTCCGCACCACAGTCTTTACACTGCCACATAAACTAGACAAACCACAAAGAGAGAAAAGAGGACAAAAATCAAACATTAGTGATGGTGTTTTACAGTCACACCAGGATGATCTGCATCAACTTTGATTACATAAAGCCATGCACTGTAAAGAAAACTAAATGTATGTGTTTAATGTAACTCATAGTTTGGGAAGCCAATGAATCTCACATTAAGAAAACAGAAATTTTACTCAAAAGATTAAGTGTGTACTGGTACTTTTTTCAGCAATAGCTCTTCTCTATGAATTATTCCTTTTTATTACCCCCCCCCCCACCCCACCCCACCCCCCAATAAAGAAAAAACTAATACCACACAGAACATTTATTCTTAACAGTACTGCTGTGATCAGTATAGCTGTTGAGAGTTTGTTTGTTTGTTAAATGCACTTACCAAAACAATATGAGCTCCCCAAAGAGTTAGGTTCTGTTCCACATCACACCAAGATCAGATATATCAGATATGAGAAAGACCTGCAATAGAAATAAAAATGAGCAGGAATTAAAAAGATAAATCTTAAGCATGTTGAGGGAAAAAAAGTAATTGTCCAATAATTACAAACTTGCCCATGACTCAAATCAGATCACTACCAACTAATTTGTGTCCAAGTCCACATTTTAATAGTACCTTATTATTACTATAAAAAAATATGCAACAAATGGCAGATTAAGAGGGTGGAAGTGGACAGACAGACATGTAATTCATTTCCAGGAAAGTTTATTTTATTTATCAATTTATTTACTCCTGGACTATTTTCTTGCAAGTGTGTTATTTCTCTGATTATAAATTACTTTGGAGCATGTAGAAATTACATCCGAAATGAATGCTTTCAAAGCTTTAGTAGATGCTACGAGCAGACAGACAGGACATTTCATGTAAAGACAGGGGGAGAATGAAGTTTATGGAAATTGTGTGAATTAAGTAGAAAACAGATTTATGTTTCAGTATTTTTCATGTTCCACTTCTATACTAAAAGTATTAGTGTAAGCGACTTAATAAGTCTTAGTGTTTAGAGCAGAAACAAAGTTAAACAAAATTAACCTGCTAGCTAAACCAACATTCTTATCCCTGTTGTCTTCTGCCTAACACTTCAGAACCTTAACTGGTCTTTTAACTAGACTATAGGCTGTGGTCGTGCTCTGCTAGACCTCTTCTGTCATCTGCAAAGCTGCTGCTAGTTATATACCTGCAAACTCAGAAGGTCTGAAAAAGGTGACACCACCACCACCACCACCATTGAAGTAGCACCTAAATAAGGAACCGAAATCCGCGTTGCTATTCGGTCCAGTAGATAATGGTCGTTAAGGCACCGTTAGCACCGGGTCTCCCCTCTCACTCACGTCCCCAAAAAAAAAAAAAACTCTTCGGATCTACACGATTCACGTGGATAACATTTTTCCATTCAAAACAGCGATTTTCGCCGAAAAGCGACTAGTTTGCAGGTATGTAGTTAGTTATGAAGCATTTGCATGCCTCTACTTTGGAAGATATACTTTCAACCTCACCTTTACGTTTCAAGCGAGTCAGAAACAGTCCAAGGCTAGCTGCTACCACGCAGTGAAGAGAAGCTTTTTTTTTTTTTTCTTACCTGTATTCCTGCGAAGACCTGCCTCTGATTGGCTAGTGTTCATTGCCTTCGTTGTTTTGGTTGGTTAGGTTTAGGCAAGAAAAGGGATGTCACAGTCGGAGCTAATCAGAGGCAGAGTAGGGGCGGGTCTTCGCGGAATACGGGTGTCAAAAAAATAGATACCTTCAAAGAAACGGTAAAGGGAAGGACCTGAGAATAACTTAAATGTTAATATTAAACACCCACAATATCAAGGTTTGCTTACACAAACCCACGACTTTTATTTATTGTTTCCTCATTGTCATCATCATGTGATGATTATTTTTGCTTTTATGAAATCTGCTCTTAGCCTGAAATTGCTGTTGCTGTGTCTGCCACTCCTTGTTGTGTTTTGAATTAGGCTAACAGTAATTCAGGCATGCACCTACCTAGGGCTGCCATTATGTAGAAGCATAAATGATTGCTGTTAGGGCACATTAAGCACCTTTTACCAACATGATTTCACAGGTGTATTTTGTCTTTATGTTAACACACTGACATGATTAGAAAACATGCTTACAGCAAGTTAGGAATAAAGTAGGCTAGCTAGTCTACAACCCCAGACAGCAGGGAAGGTGAAGCTACAATTAAACTGTAAATTAACATTAGTCAACCTGTTTATTCAATGTCCACAAACTAACAAATAAGTCTAACAAGACAAACACTGAATTCACCATGCATTTAACTAGAGAGCTATAAAGTTAGCTTAAAATGTTAAGATACATCTGTTACAGTTAACTTACTACACAACTAAGCTAGTCGCTCTAACTTAGCAAATGTTAATTTATCAAAACACAAACTGATAGCATTGGCTAGTGTTAACAGAAACCTGTTCAAGTAAAAAATATAACACACCAATGATTATAAATTGCTTACTTACCGAAAATGCAGAGCTATGGATACAGCATTCAAGGAGCTACTAACGAGTGGATAACGTACAATCCGCGCCTTCAGAACAAAGTGGCGGATGTGTCTGCACATGCGCAGACCAGATAGTATGTGGAAATTAAATTTTACATATTTTTTTCTAATTACTTTTAACTGACTGAAATGAACTTGTTTTAAACAAGGGCAGTGCTTTTGAAAATTAATTAAAAAAAATAAGTAGGATTTAATAACACATTAAAATCTATTAAATAAACCAGACTAAAACATGTAACATTTACAAGGGGTCAGAATCAGTTTTTTCAGTGTACCCAGAACTTAACATATGCCATGGCGAGGCAACAAGCAGGCCAATCATGGCTCCCCTGCATCACTGAGGTTCTGGGGAATCAAAAAAATCACACCCCCATCCAGGGGTGGTGATATCATTAATAAACTCCTATGCAGGGAAGCATTTTGGATACATACAAAACGTTGTAGCCAACGCCCCCTTTTACGCACAATCACACCTTAGTTTATTTAACATTGTGTTTACTTACATTTTTCTTCTTTATAAAAACTAATCCATTCATAAATATCCTAATATCCTGTAACTACATTTGGATGGTCAGAAAAAACGTTGTTTTGCATTACATTACATGTCATTTAGCTGACGCTTTTTTCCAAAGTGACTTCAAATTAAGTTTATTTTTTTATTTTTTATCCAGATATAAATTCACCTCTTTCGATTAATTCTATTGTATCATATATATTGTATCAGTATGTTCAGATTTATACCAAATTATCATTCCTCCTGATTCTCTCCCCTGTGTGGCTCCTTTTAATAATTTGGTGGATGGGTCAATATTTTCTCTGTAGCCTATTGGACAACCACTGGAAGAACCTTTACACCATGTTTCCTGGAGGACAACAATAGTCATGTTTCCATCAACGTATTTTTACGTATCGCATTAGAAAAGTTGATGGAAATGGAAAAATTCGAAAAAAACAAACAAACAAAAAACTTACGCTCGCTTGAGGTAGCTTTTGCTTTTTTCGAAAAATAGTTAATGTGAAAAATGGGAGATGGAAACAGCTTTGCCAAATAAGTTGTGAGGTAGCGAACATGTAAGTCACATGACTATAGTCCCGGTATCCATCGGGTGGGGGAAGGATCGGGATATGGGCCCCATCCAGGGCGCCGTACACTTGTGGTACAAGGTGCGTAGTGGAGTTACAGTGTGCTATAGCCTGTGCCTCAGACACGTCGGGTAAATTGATGAATTATTTCAACAGCTTGAATGGTATGGCCCTGCACACCTCATATACACAGTGGTGAACGGTTGTCTTACTGACACCAAATGTCTCTGCCACAACCCTATATTCTGCACAGGTGGCCAACTTGTACAATGCTACCTCTCTCCAGAGTGATAGAGAAAGACAGAGTGGTGACACTCCCATTGGACTCTGTTGGTATGCAGCCTTGCATAGTTCCAAACATCCATTCTACAGTGTTGGACACCATACATTTCCATTGCTGGCCATTGAGTAACTTCTGAGGTAAGTTGATTAAATAGCTACCGCTTTTGAATTATCAACTGTCTATATTTTATCAGAGGCCCTTTATGATGCATATACTGATCTTTATTTGTATGTGCACAGCGTAATTATATATATTTTTAGCTTGGTAGATGACCGATTGCCTGCTAGTTTGTTAGCTCGACTTCGCCAGCTGTGAAGGTATCTCCAGGGGTAAATTGATTAAATAGCTATACTGTAAAAACGAGAACTTGAAATTTCTCATCTTACTTTGATTTTCAATTAAACAAAACAAAAAACATGTAATGGCATTGTACAACTCACTGTATATACGTTTCTTGTGATAAGTTGGTCTCAATGCAAAATGTATGGTGGCGCCACTTTGAAATTGTAGTTGGACTGAAGTTGAGGCCAGGTCAAGTACTCTGCGCATGCTCCACGCTAAAACAGGGTTTCCTTGGCAGTTCTGCAGGGGTTTTCATTCACATTTCGGACATGTTGGATTTCATCGAGATGAGAACCTCTACCATTCATGCAGTGGCGCAACTAACCAGTGTCAGAGGGGTATGTATGGAGCTAAATCAGGGCCAAATGTTTTGTTAATTTGAAAAATATATATATATATATATATATATATATATATATATATATATAGTTGAAAAACTAAAGCTTGAAATTGAAAATTTAAGTTTTGGTCTAAAACTTGAAAAAATAAAACCATGCATTCAAACTAAAAATAAGTGTACCAATTTTTCTTTCAGTTTGAATAAAATTTAGATTAAACTCTGGAATTATTTTGAATAAATTATAAATTTTCATTTTTCACTTTTATATTTGTTTTTAGTTCCACATTTCATGTTTTCAGATTCAAAACTTATTTTTTTTTACAGCTTCCAATCTTCTTTTTCAGTTTCAGATCAGTTTTTCAGTTTCAGATCAGTTTTTCAGTTTCAGATCAGTTTTTTTCAGTTTCAGACTTTTGGCCCTGATTTTGCTTGGGGGCGTGGCTTCAACTCAGAGGGGCGTGGAATTATGAGTAGCAGCCTAACAAAGAAGGCAGAAGACTCTCCTCAGTCATGTTGCCTTCAAGAAATTGTGTTACTGCGAGAACTATGACTGAATGCTTTCTATCCACCATATTTACATGTGATTTTTACTAAATAAACTGATGCCAGTGACAAAGTTCCATTTAAAAAAATGTTTTGGACAACACGTGGTACCAATTACACTATAAGAGCAATAAACTGTGCCAGATTGTGCAGTTCAGCAGGAAGAATGACTTCTCCCACTTCCACGTACAACTTTGAATGTATGCACCACAGTATTAACTCACCAAGGCAACCTGCTGGCGCCAGTGCACAGGTGAAAGATATTAGACTTTTTGAATAGATACCTTTTTTGTCATTAACACATAAAGGGAAAATAGGTGGACAGCTGGACAAAGCTGGCAATGAAGCATCGCTAGCACTAAAGTTAGCATTAACACTAGCTTCACACTAGCTGGTGTTTTTACACTAATTTCAGTGTCCAGCTCAAGTTTTTTTACTTTAACGTGTAGTGGTCTTTGTTAACCTCTGTTTGTCAGAATGACCATAACTCAACAGTGGCTACAGTGAAGAAGGTCTCTTTTCATTTGCTCCTAGAGTAGACAAATACGACTTCACATTAATGCTCTGGCCTGATGAATTGCGTTTTACACACAAAACGTTACAGCATGACAGTTATGCCTTACAAAATATACCAATGGCAAACTTTGAAGGCTTCTACCACACCCTAACTTATGTATCAGAATACACTAACTTGTCTTTTTGTATTTGTATGTCTTACATATGTATATAGTGGATAGAAAGCATTCAGTCATAGTTCTCGCAGTAACACAATTTCCTGAAGGCAACATGACTGAGGAGAGTCTTCTGCCTTCTTTGTTAGGCTGCTACTAAAAGTCTGAAACTGAAAAACAGATCTGAAACTGAAAAACTGATCTGAAACTGAAAAAGAAGATTGGAAGCTGTAAAAAAAAATAAGTTTTGAATCTGAAAACATGAAATGTGGAACTGAAAACAAATATAAAAGTGAAAAATGAAAATTTATAATTTATTCAAAATAATTCCAGAATTTAATCTAAATTTTATTCAAACTGAAAGGAAAAATTGGTACACTTATTTTTAGTTTGAATACATGGTTTTATTTTTTTCAAGTTTTAGACCAAAACTTAAATTTTCAATTTCAAGCTTTAGTTTTTCAACTTTATATATATATTTTTCAAATTAACAAAACATTTGGCCCTGATTTAGCTCCATAGGTATGCAGCGACAATTTTGGCGCCCTGGTGCCGGACATCATCATGTATGGCCTTTAAATAATAAAGGTTTATTTTAAAGTATATCAGCGACGTTAACGGTTGCACGGTTGCCCTTGGCAACCAAATTGTGACAATTGGCAACCTAATCATCACCCCTGGTTGATGTGATTTAAGTGGTGGTGGCTTTCCATCTCTGTCAGCACTATTTTTCCCCCAAAAAGGACACAGTGAATAGGTTGGTCAACAGAACTTCAAACCATACTGGACGTTTAGTTTTGTGTGGTCTAATAGAACTCCTACCTGATGTCATCACTGGTCTCATCTCTACGTGATGCCATCGCCGACCTCATGTCTGTCTCATTCACTCCTTGCCTGTGTTCTTCTTCACTAAGACATATTGTCAAACAAACATTATGTAATAGATTTTTCATTAGTTTGTCCATATTAATAACATTAAGAAATTAATCTGTTGGTATCAAGTGGCTCCCTCTACACTTCCACCTAATGTTAGACCTACCTGTTGCCTTACCCTGCCTTTCCTGATCCACCATCCTCACACCTGAATGAAATGAACTCACTGTTAAATATAGCAGCCTAAATTCAATTCTTATCAGCCTAGTGATAGCATCAGATAAGAAACTATTATGCAGTAAGGTTGTGCTGCTGTTGAAATTACATTCACATTTTGTATTTTAAATATTTATATTTTTTTTCATATTTATTTATTTTTCTTCTTGTCATTTATTGTGCATGCTACCTTACTGTATATTTATCAGTTGTTATTTGACCTTAATAAAATTGAGATATGTCATGCATGGGATTGGTACCATAGGGTTTAACCAAAATCTAAATGTAGCTATCAGCAACATTGGTTTGCATCAAGTTAGCAAACACTAGCCAGTCTGTTAACATGGATATTTGCAAGCCTCCAAGTTTGGTAGCAAATCTATGCATGATTCTATGGTAAACCAGAGTTATAGCATTAGTTATGTTTTCCAGATTATTGTCATTCATTGTACATGCTACCTTATATTTATCAGTTTTAAGCTCAGCAACCTTGGTTTTGCATATTGTAAGCTAACCGTAAACCCCCATTTGGTTGCTACATTCCCAGTGTTAGCAAACGCTAGCTTGTCTGTTAACATGAATATTTGCAAGCCTCCAAGCACAGACGTCACACTTTAAATCCTACCTGTTGCCTCTCACCATCCACTTATTTAACTGCTGTCGCATCCTTTGACAGGTCATCTCCTTTTCCCTCTTTCTTTTTCTATTTTTAGCCCCAACAGCTGTTTTGCTTTGCTCTTTTTCCATAGACGGCAACTTAATACTCGTACGCTCGTACCTGCTCACTCAGCGCTCACGGCGCCCACCCCCTCCCTCTTCTATGTCAACATTCTATGATGAATCTTATGAGATAGGGCACCTACTCTAGCCTGTTAGTCCTCTAAAATGTTATATAATAACATTGAAGAAATGCAGAAATTATTTAGAAATGCACAACAGCAGCTACATATTGAAATATACAACATATTTTTTTATTTTTATTTTTTTTAACCATGGCTTTGGCGCCCCCCATGGTGCTGCACCCCTATGCGCCGCTTTTGGGCATACCCACTTTTTGCGCCACTGCATTCATGGATGTATTAAAGTGTATTTGTAGAGTGGAATCTTGGCAGCTGCTGCTTATTGTTAGTTCAACTTGTTTCTCTGATAACTTAAAATCTGGATCTGTGTTCTTACATTTCAGTTAATGGTCCTGCACAATTTATTTTTCTGTTTGTCCTCACAGGCTTTGTTACTCCTCCATCTCTTCCCTTGATACAGCCAGCATCAGTTCACCAGCCTCCTCCCACAGCTCATCTTCAATTATTCGCACTTTCATGCGAAACATTTCAGAGTGGCCTTCTCCGTTTGTGGTCCCCTTTCTCATATGATGTGGAATTAAAGCTCCGTAAGGGCAAAGACATTTATGAAAAAACTGGGCAAGGTCTAATTGTAACGAGAGACAAGAAAATGGAAATTCTAGTCAAGCTGGCAGAAGAAATATTTACCCTGAAAGCCTACCCTGGGAAATATCAAATAGTATCGGTTGCCTCTGAAATTGTCAACAAACATCCATGCCTTAAGGAGCCTGGTAGCGGCACAGGATACAATAGTTGGACAACAAGCATCAAGTACAAGCTTGGAAACTACCGATCTAAACTGTGCCAGGCTGGATGTAATGAGGTCAGTATAAACAGGAAAAGAGGGAGGGATGACGAAGTTGATGAGGGTAGGTTTTCCTTGAAAAAAACAAAGTGAGGTGAAGTCAATCATGATCCTGATCATCCAGAAAACTACAATGATGAGACACTAGAAGACCAGAGATGTGTCCTGGTGGGTGAAATGAAAAAGAAGGGGAAAGACATGGAACTCATCAGACAGAAGATGGACCTTAGGAGAAAGGACATTGTGAAGGTGGAGCCCATGGTCTTAGAAATCCAGGAGAGATGGCCTGCTCTTTTTCTGAGAGAACAGGCAAGACTGATTTAAAAAGAAAATATTAAAATATTTGGTTTCATTGCTTTTCAAAGTAAAGATGACCAACACACCCAGAAAAGCAGAGAGAGAGAGAGAGAGAGAGAGAGAGAGAGAGAGACTCAAAGCATCTGAACTGTGTGTGTGTGTGTGTGTGTGTGTGTGTGTGTGTGTGTGTGTGTGTGTGTGTGTGTGTGTGTGTGTGTGTGTGTCATCCATTGGCTTATTCAGAGTGGTATTGTGTAATTAAATTTTGTGACAAAGTGTAGATTTGATTGTTAAACATAATTAGATTGTGAACTCTTTATGAGTTCAATTATTTTATGGTATAAGTGTATCCAAAATAACTCTGTCAAAATGACTACAAACTCAATCATTAGATGTTTTTGTGACTGTTTGTGCTTCTTTTGACTTCTACAGATTTGTGAGGAGTTCTACCGTGTCACTACTAAAGACCTGTTGAGGATCTTTAGAGCAGCCTTAGATGAGTACAGTCCTAGACTGCTTAAGCTGTACCGTGCCAGGAGGGTGGTCAAGACATGGAAAATCTCTTGGATAGGCTTGATGAACAGGTAGACTTATCTGTGAAATTTATTTTTGGAAGAAATTCTGCAAGGCCCACAGTATTTATTTTGTGTTTGCTGCTAGTTAAACATTAAAGGGGGGACATTTTAAAATTTGTATTTTAACATCAGTGGTGTCTGTTGGCAAGAGCAGTAATTCAGCTGATTATTAGTTACTAGGAACGTGCACTTAAATCACACTGATAATCTACATGGTGTTTTTCCTTCAAATCTACAATGTGTATTTTGTCTGACTATCTGCTAGGGCTGCACGATATTTCGTTTCATTGTCGACATCGCAATGTGCGCATGTGCAATAGTCACATCGCAGGACGTGTGATATTAACGCTACAACTTTTATTGCTGCTTGATAGAAAAAGAAAACTTGCACAGTTCTCATTTTACATGATGTTTACTAGCCGACCCCTCCCCTTTAAGGCACGTGGCCATGTGGGAAACGTGTGTATGTGACGTAACATTAGTTTGACGGGGTTTGTTACAAGAAAGGTTACAGTGAGGCTCTCCCATGTGTGCCTGTAGAAAAGACGAAATAAGCATTTCCCCTTTCAAAATCACAAAATCACTTCAGAAGAGAAGTCACAGCGCTCTCTTGCTTTTGTGTTTGTAAAGCATTAATGTTTAAGAGTGGTTCAAATAAGAAAATAGTTCTTTTTAATTGTTATTTTCTATTCAGATGCACTCCCCTACAAAGTTATCCTATAATTTGAGAATATTCAATTTGATTGGCATGGGGTACTTTCCATAAAATCATCTCTCAATGCAAATCAAACCAGCTATTAGGCTAACTGAAATAAAACCATGCCAATCTCTAGGTATGGTGAAGGGTATGTGATGATGTGAGGCTATTTTAATTCCAAAGGCCAAGGGAACTTTATCAGAATGCATAGTATCCTGGATCCATGAAAAAACTGGCCTTTAAAAATAAAAGTCTGCCTGCCTCTATGGGAATTTAACATAAGGGTGTACTTACTTATGCCCCCTGTATTTTAAGGAAGAACATTTAATTATTTACGAAACATTATTCATTCACAAACAAAATTGCTGTTCTTAAAGATTGGATTTTTCCTCATTTTTTTAATTAAGGCATTAAGATTAATTTCCAAAAGATGATTTTTTTATTCCTCTTTTTAGTCAACTTTAGCATGGGTGTCCTAATTTTTTCACGACTGTATGTGCCACCTGGCCAAACACCTCAATGGTTCATTGTTACCACTTCAATCAGGAAGTAAGCATTATGATGCCTCTTTTTTTCTATATATTTTTTCTGCAATTTTATTTTTCAGTTTACTGTTTTTTGTGAGCATATTTTTGTTCAGTCCAATGGAAATATATCTGCTGTGCATATGTTGCTGACTTGTTTGGTGAAAAATAAAAAAAATAAAAATGTTTCAACAGAGTGTGTGTGTGTGTGTGTGTGTGTGTGTGAGTGTGTGTGTGTGTGTGTATCTGCAAATATTTCTGTGCATGTGAACAACTATTTTAGTATTATGGCAAAGCATACTAAAGATGAGAGTGCTCTTTATTATGCCCAACAGTGTGTAGTTGGTTAGACAAACATCTGGTAATATGAATGAAGTGTGTGCCATTTGGTGCAAAAGTTTATATTTTGATAATGCTATATGTAGTTTTGGTTGCAGTGCTTCATTTTGCAATTTTGAATTGTGTAAAGTATTTTGATAAAACCAGGCTAGTTTGCAAAATTGTGTTTTAGCAATTGGAAAAAACTGTAATTCATGTCAGGTCAATAGTGGGTACATTATATAAAAGTTTAAGAAGCTAAAAAAAAAAACTCAAGTTAAAAAATTCAGCAAGTTATAGGTTTTAGCCAGAATGAAGCCTGGAGGCTGAAATGAGTGTGATTTGGTCAAATAGCAGACAGATAATACATCAGAGATGACACAACTAACCTTTTTGGATAAAAGCGTATAGACCTTTATCTTCTTTACAGAAATATTCTACTTTTTACTTTAAATATAGAGGAAATGATTTACAGTGTAACTACATTTATTGAGACGTGTGTTTGGTCAAATCAAAGAATTCTCTCAGTGATAATAAGTTATCATTTCCCGACACAATATCATTACACTCAGGATTCAGACACATTATGACTCTTTTTTTATGAGCCTTTAAAACAGCAGCTGAATATAAAGTCAAAGCAGGAGCAGCAGGAGCAGCAGATATAATCGCCGCCTCTGCCCCCACCGCCTCCTCCTCCTCCACCTCCTCCGCCTCCGCCTCCTCCTCCTCCTCCTCCTCCTCCTCCTCCACCTCCTCCGCCTCCGCCTCCTCCTCCTCCTCCTCCTCCTCCGCCTCCTCCGCCTCCTCCGCCTCCTCCGCCTCCTCCTCCTCCTCCTCCTCCTCCGCCTCCTCCGCCTCCTCCTCCTCCTCCTCCTCCTCCTCCTCCTCCTCCGCCGCCTCCTCCGCCACCACTACTCATTTTGATGGGTGGATGGATGGATGGATGGATGGGTGAGTGGGTGGATGGATGAATCGATGGATGGATGAATGGATGGGTGGGTTGATGGATGGATGAATGGATGGATGGATAGATGGATGGATGGATGGATGGATCTGAGACAGGGAAGCAGAAATAGCATATATTATGGAGTTAAATGAATCTATAACAGGTTCAGGTTATTTGTACCCGTGTGTCTTCTACCGGAGCAGAAACCTCTGTTAGCTCGGGGTCAGTCTACCTCGGAGGGTTTACACTTTATGGATCAGAATCTAAATCTTTATGGAGAAAATCAACGGCAAGGCAGCAAAATGTGGGCTTATAAAACAATTCAACTGTTTAGTTTGACCCTCATTTTGTCGCCTCTTGCAGTCCATTGGAGAGGAATGTGTGTCCGCCAATCAAAGTCACCAATCAGTGCCCCTATCCAGACGCGCGGGAAGATATTTTCGGCAGGGGGTGCTGGGGGCATGGGGTCCACAGTCCACGTAGAGTCTAAAGATACTATGTTACACAGGCTCTGTATTCTGCAGACCACTCTACCTCTGTCTCCTTTTAAAAACTCACTTGCCCCTCCCCTCCATAAAGAATGGATGAGGAA